>NC_091122.1:177989454-178289454 GCF_040183065.1 Periplaneta americana
GTGCGGGTTTTCAGCTTTGCGGGCGCTGTTAGTCTTGCTTTCTCGATCGTGGTTCATCTTTAGTTTGTACTATTGTACCTATATTTATACGAGCCACCACTGAAGTAGTAGCCTAAAGAGCGATGGATACAATCTAGCGTACGAGGTGAAAGGGCCAAGTGGATTTACTGCAATCAGTGTAGAACGGCTAAACGTATAAAAATGCCTACCACAGGTGTCCAAAAACAAGAAGTGCCACAAATCAACAGCGAAAACTTATCAATTTTCTCTTCATTTGTAACTTTAGTTTTGTTCAAAATACTGTAGTAAACCACAATATGATGTAGTGTTATAAAATGGAACTTTTAAAACAGTTTGTTACCCAAATAATTTACAAATAACATTTTTTTTTAATTTGTATATTTCACACGTGAATGAATCAAACACATTGGCCATCGAGTTCCTTTTCACAACCTTGTTGCCCCAGTCTGTTGCTAAACAAGTGTAAAGCCTTTATTGTGGCTTTTGATTTCTAACTACTGCACAGGGCTTTGATGTTTTATCACCCTGCCTGTGGGTTAAAATCTGATAGGTTTGTTTAACCCTCTGATTTTGATTGATATTTAATTTTTAGTAACTGTGGGCGCTTGTCATTTGATCGTGCATTATATTAACACTGTAACCAATTGAAATGAAGTAAAAATAAATAATTGTACGAATTAAAATTTACGAGATCGTCAAATAATATGGTGACATGACGTCATAATACATAAACTGTTACGTATTTATGTTCATTGTTAGTATCATGTAACATACACTTTCCCGTCAGTTATCTCTAACGTTTCTTCCTAACTTTCTTTATCTTCCCGCTAGAGTTCTCCAGTAGTCCTTCTCATCCTATATCCATTGAGCGAATACTTGACTTTGATCTGAGGTCCTGTCTGGATCAGTCGTCTTTGTTGGAGATCCGGCACCTGAGTAAACATCACGACATGCTCATTTAAGTTTCTTTTAATTTAATTTATACATTTTAAATTATTCGTGAAATTTACTCATTTGTTTCAAACTATTATTTGCTTCATACTGGAAAATGTTAATATAATTTGAATCATTACACTGCACACGTCTCCCTTTTTATTGAAGGCAAGTTTCTCTTACCAGTAATGTTATACTTTTTCGTTTGAAATATCTCAAAGAGTAACCCTCTGAAATTAATAACATTGCTTACCGTTCACTATACAGGGTGTTTCCGAGGTGGTGTTTCAAAACTTCCAAGATAATGGTGAAGGGCATATGCATCAATTTGAAATAAGGAACTCTTGTCCGGAAATGACAGAGTCGAAAGTTAAAGCAAAAATAGTTGTGTGGAAATGGAATAATTTTATTCCTCTGTACACCTATTTATGAGTATACATATAATGTATTCATCTGACATTGTTTACGTTGTCTACTTACAGTATTCCATTCAGTGCGCTGTCTGAGGAATGGGGACAGGAAACTACACTAAAGCAATGCAGATAGCGTAATGTGTAACGGACATGGTCGGTCCTGATATGCACGTCTGTAGACAGCAGTGTATGTGTACAAGTTGCAGTGTCCAGTCGATCAGTCCTAGTGAAATGGAGGAGTACACGAGAGCGGAATAAGCAGACCTGATTTTCGAATACGGATGAGCCAATGGGAACAGTAGACAAGCTCACAGATTTTATCGGGACAAGTACCCACGTAGGAGACATCCGGCCCATACCATCTTTGGCCGACTGTTCTAAAGGTTAAGGGAAAGAGGATACGTGGTGCCAAATTACAATTCCATTTCCACACAACTATTTTTCCTTATAACTTTCGACTCAGTCATTCCGGACCATGGTTCCTTATCTCAAATTGATACATGTGCCCTTCGCCATCATCCCTGAAAGTATGTAACATCCCTGAAAGTTTGTAACATAACCTCGGACACAGCCTGTATAGCTATATATAATATATACATTATATTATACTATATATTATATAGTACAGGGACATCATTTTATTTTTACTAACATTTTTAATATTAACCTGGCTATACCTTTAGAGAACCGGAAAACCCGTTCGCTACCCCCTACTACAACTGGAGTTCGATGATACTGGCGTAAAACACAAACACATCACTTTACTAGGTACAGGAGGGAAGAAAAGTACTTCATCCATTTACTAAACTAGGAAATATCGCGATTTTGATTTCGATAATTTTCATTAGGATTTTTATTTCATCAAAGTGCAGTACTGTATTAAGAATGAGTGTTTTTACTCACGAACTGAGCTATCCATGCGAACGTGTTCATTATGTAGTGTATATTATACTGTCTACAGCACATTAGCGTACAATATAGAGAATAATGAAGTTCAATTGAAAAATAATCATAAAATGGATATTTAAACACATTTTTGAAGATGGTATCCATTCATTTCGATAGCCTACAGGCTTCAGTTCTTTTGTGCATATTATCGCACTATAGACTAACGCATCTAATTCCAATTACCAGTTTCGTCCTTCGTACTAGTAACTTATGTTGAAATAATTCTGTACCTACTCTATAAAAGAGTACCTTATGTAATGTAAATTCAATCTTCACTTCTTCCCGACCCGCATAGATAAAATTACTCGGACATGCTATCTACCCTCCGTCCAAGAGGTTATGCCGCAGGATCGTAGAAAGGAGGGAAATCACGTGACAGTTAATTACTTAACGAGGCCCTTTTATTTAAGTTATTTTAAACAGTTGTATAATATTACGTAAACGTCCAATTCCTAACAGAGATTAATGTTTTCAGAAAAGAGCTAAGACAGCCCTGCTTTTACAGAGGGCCGTGCAGAAGCAGGTGGGGGAAATCGGGATGTGACGTAGGCAAACGGACAGTACCTGTGCGAAAATATGATTCAATATTTCGTCACTGGAAAACGCGAACATATTTCTGGAACGTACTATACTCAGTAACTCAGTGCTGTTTACTATAAGCGGCCTTGATTCTGTGTGGAAAGCAGTTGAAACTTCATTAGTAGAAGGGGTGGGAGTGAAGTACATTCAAAAACTCAGGTACAATAAAAATTGAAGTAAAAATAAAATGATGTCCCTGTATATGTATATATGTATGTATCCTATACTGGAGCTAAAGGACAGCTGTAAGCAGTTTCGGATGAAGATAAAAATAATGCAACAAGATGGAGACTATGGTTATCGGAAGAAAAATAAAGAAGGTAAATGAGACAATAAAACAAGTGGATAGCTTCAAATATTCGGGTTATATTACAAGCAGTAACATGAACTGCTACCAGGAAATCGAAAGGAGGATAGCAATGGCAAAGGAAGCTTTTAATAGAAAAAGGAGCATCTTCTGCGGACCTCTGGTGAAAGAACTAAGGAATAGACAGCGAAGTGCTTTGTGTGCAGTGTAGTATCACGTGTAGCAGAAAAGTGAACATTACGACGAAGTGAAGAGAAGCGACTAGAAGCATTTGACATGTGGATATGGAGAAGATTGGAGCATGTGGAATGGACAATGGACAGACAGATTTGGAAAGAGTAGGTGGAGAAAGAATGATGCTGAAACTGATCAGGAAGAGAAAAAGGAATTGGTTGGGTTATTAACTGAGAAGAAACTGCGTACTGAAGGATGCATTGGAAGGAATGGTGAACGAGAAAGAGTTCGGGGTAGCCCCCTCCGTGCGTCGCCAGCCGACGTTCGGGGAATGGTATGGAATGATAACGAAATGAAGAAATGTTGGTGGAATTATGTAGGTGCCTAATATGGGGAAGAGCGGGAAAACCCCGAGAAAAACTCCTGCGATCCACAAGTGTCACTGTGGATCTTTCAATGAAAGACCTGACAAGGACTCGAACCCCGACCGCTTGCTTGAGAGGCTGCAGTTCTGACCGCTCAGGCAGGGGATAAGAGGTTAATATATGCTTTGTATCAGTTATTTTGCAAATCTTTCGTGTTGATGGAAGCGTGAACTCCACTTGCAGTATGAAACAAGCTAACTACAGGCTATGGCGACAGTCATGGAAAGCAAATCCACCAGCAAAAACATGAAAATGCAATTATGAAGAACGGCAATGATCAAAAGCATTCATTAGAGACAGTATTTGGCTTAACGAAGTAGAGTACAGTAGGCACCTCCTTGTCTGAATCGGTTGTGCGTCAGAGGTTGAAATATGTACCGGGTGTTCAATGTTAGCAATTCAGCAACTATTCCATAACTTTCAGCTATGAAAGTAATCGGCTCCGAGAACGGTGAGGGACGGCGTTGTCTTGTTAGTTTAATATATTCTGCCATAAACTACGATTTCTTCAGTATTTGCTATTCGCTACATCTCCACACATTGGAATATGAAAAGAAGTAAATTGGTACATTCGTTCTATTCAGGTTATGGGTTTAAAGATCTATCGGCATAAGCGTATCAAATTCCTCACGATGAATGAGCTCTCGACACCAGATTTAGGGCATTGAAGGAATACGAAAAAAATTACTAATGCAACCTTTATGGATTTACTACTACTACTACTACTACTACTACTACTACTACTACTACTACTACTATTACTACTACTACTACTACTACTACTACTACTACTACTACTACTACTACTACTACCACCACCACCACCACCACTACTACCACTACCACCACCACCACCATCAACACTAAATTATGTGTAGGCCTAGTTATAATTTTGGTAACTTTGGCATCTCGAAACAAGTAGGCCTATAGATTTTTTTGAGAATATACAAAATCTCTCTACAGGGTGAAACCGGTATAATTGCATTAATTTAAATTAGTAACTAATAAATGTCAATAAAACTAGTAGATAAGTTCGAATAACTCAGGGATATATGTAGAACTTGGGAAGAGAGGGGTGGAAGCATGGGGAAAGAGTTTGTTCCTCCGTCCACAAGGCTGGAGCCTTCAATGACGTATCAGTGACGTTTGGCAAGCACACTGAATACATATCTCTTCTCCCCCTACCATATCCAATGACGCGAGGGTTGAAGGAAAGGGGTAAATTACAAATTTTGGTTCACTATTAGGATTATGTTTAGTAATACAAACCGCTACAGGGTTATTTCTACCAATACATATTGTCGAAATATTGAAATGGCATTCTGTGTTGCGGCTTGTGACGTCTGCCGAAATTGTACCACAGTTTTTCATTCCTGGAATAACTGTTTCTCTATCTATAATGGTTAAGGAAAAAAAATCTAGTTTCTATTGAGAGATTGGAAGGGATACGTTGCAACAGCGTAATGTTTTGTTTACAGCTACGGAAGTATGAAACCTAATGCAGTAGTAATAAGCAAAGGATTCGCTTCTGATTGCATCGAAAGATCTTTGAGGCCTTTCAGTGAGAAGGCGATCGATAACAGCTAATTAGTAGGTCAGTGTGCTTTCTAAAGACGAAAATTCATACATGCGCTGATATTTTTACTAATAAAGCGAACAGAACTTAATACTTAAAGATAATCTTGCAATTCATAGTGAACAAACATAAGGAGCCTAATTCTAAATATCAGTAAGCGTGTTTTGTTAAGAGCTTGTGAATAACAAAAAACGTACGATACACTTTGAGTGAACTAGAGTGAAAATACTGTTGAGCCGAGATTAATTTCGGAATGTCGCTTCATATGACGGGAAAATACAGTATATTGCATGTCCTTCATTGATTATTTCTCTTATCATTGACCCATAATCTCCATTTGTAAACAGAAACGAAAATAAAACATTCAAGCCAACACAACTGTACTTTCATTTCTCAAACTGTGTGACGTATTCTGCGTGTTGGTTATCCCTGATACAGCGCACAGTTTTTCTATTAATATAGGTCAAACATAAACGTTATAGTCGAAAAGATAATAGTCGTTACACGCGATAAATATACAGAATATTAACGGAGAGACGGTTGAAGAATTAATAACCCAATTAAGCGAACAGGATTATTAACAAAATATATGTTTATTTTCATTCTCCATTACATAACTTAAAACAAATAAGGACGTATTTTTGAAGTTACTTCGTATATCATTTTGTTTTTCTAAATATCAGTAAGACGTCAAAAAGATGTGAATTAAAGACATGGTCCATGTATATAATGCCTGAAAATAGCTATTGTGTTTTTAAAATAATGTGTTTAATCTCTAACTACAGTCAGTGTATTGATATTAGTATCTCTTTGTTGTTACCTATTGCTTTAAAAAGAATGTGTAATTTTAAGTCAATTTTTCTACTATTCCTTTACTGTTTACATTTGTTTTTAAATCTTTTGTATTGCCCCTACTATTATATATTGCCCTTCAAGAATTTCGTTAGTTATAAGTCATTACTTGTGTTATTATTTCAATTATTGTTCCTGAATCATGTACGTAATTTGTAACCGTAAATCATTGCTTGTAATATCTCCTTATTACTCTTAACTGTTCCATTGTTCATGAATTAAGTATTAATTTGAAAGTGAAAGTCAAACTTTATTATATTAATGTGCTATTGATTATCTTTTTAGGTCGTGTATTTACTCTGAAACGGTTAGATATTCTTGTATACCTTTTATGTTCTGTTCGCAATAGGATGTAGTCTATCGCCAAGTCTTTTTAATATATACATAGACGACATTCTTAGAGAATGGAAGAAATGTACTAATGACGGGATTTCGTTAAATCGACAAAACATTTTAAATACCCTTTTATTTGCAGACGATCAGATAATTATCCAGGATAGTGAAGATAACTTGCAAAAGGCCATACACAAATTACATACAATATGTGGAGAATATAATCTAAAAATAGCAATACAAAAGACAAAAGTAATGGCTTTCAGAGGAAAACATCCAATTAGAAGTAAAATAATAATAAATAATACTGTTATAGAACAGGTGAGCCATTTTAAATACCTAGGTTGCGATATTACTTATGATTATGATAAGGATGTGAATATTAAAACACAGCGCTTCCAGGCTGTATGTGGCACAATTGCCAAGAATTTAAAGAAGAAAACAAGGAAAGAAACGCAAATAAAATTTTATAAGACAATAGTTATACCAACTCTCTTATATGGATGTGAAGCATGGACCTTGAAGAAAAATGATATTAATAGAATCCAGTCAGCGGAAATGAAATTTCTCAGAGGAGTAAAAGGATATACAAGATTGGATATATATAGAAATGATGACATAAGGAATGAACTAAACCTGCTCCCAATTATAGATAAAATAAAGGAATATAGAATTCGTCGGTCGAATCATTTAAGAAGAATGGATAAGGAACGAATACCGAAACAGGTGTTGGATTATAAACCACAAGGGAGAAGAGATATTGGTCGGCCAAGAACAAGGTGGAAAGTTGAGGACGGAACAGGAGACTCTCCTACTCCATGAAGAGAAGAAGAAGAAGAAGAAGAAGAAGAAGAAGAAGAAGAAGAAGACCTTTTATATTGAATATTCCTCCAACATCTCATTAATCTTTAACAGGATCCATTCTTTCATTAAGGTGCATTCTTATACATAATTCATGTGAATTGTTACCTTGACCACAATTTTATACTATAATTTTACTATTGTTCATTGGTTATAAAATATGTATTTTGATGCCAACTATAACCCTAATATACCTCAGGGTGAAATGGGGTTTATTAAATTGGATAATAAAAAAAAACAAATAAGGATAATACTATTTTTCTGAAACAAATAACAGTCGATAGCGAAAGCTAAAATGTGTGAATGTACTTATAAAATAATTTGTGCATATTGAATGCTCGTTCTAGTTGTAACATGACACACAATGATGTAAGCTTATGTATTTATTTACACTGCAAGTGGGCTAGCACCCGGTGGCAGTGGTATACACAATATAAACAATACATAATAAAATTACAATACACAATACAATTATACAATACACAATACAATAAGAATACACAACACAATTTAACACAATAATTACAATTAATAATAATACATAAAATAACGTAATTAATAAGTGAACCTAATTTTACCATACAACCTAGGCTACATATGTATAGGCCCTACATAAGTTTCACATTGGTACTGATAGCAGTCTTTCACTTTATTCTCATCTCACTCACTGTACTGGCACTATTACGCATTTCACTGACACTTTAGGACACATTTCACTGACACTATAGAACACATTTCATTTACACTATAAATAAATCACTGATCGGAACTATTCACTGCACTGTAAAACCATAACTTCACTGACTCACCTCGCTTCACTGATACAACAGTTCAAATAAGTCAAATAATTACACCCTTATGCATACTTATAAACAGAACTACATTTAAGCTAAACATTTCTATATATTATTTTAATGTACCGAAGTACATATGATATTTCCATGCAGATAATCTGCGTCATCATACGATGAAAGAGTAATGGAACGGAGAAAAATTCTCTCCGGCACCGGGATTTGAACCCGGGTTTTCAGCTCTACGTGCTGATGCTTTATCCACTAAGCCACACCGGATACCCATCTCGGTGTCGGACAGAATCGTCTCGGATTAAGTTCCAACTCTTGTGTTCCCTCTAGTGGCCGCCCTCTGCACTACGTTTCCATTACTCTTTCATCGTATGATGACACAGAATATCTGCATGGAAATGTCATATGTACTTCGGTATATTAAAATAATATATATGATATGCGTAAATCACTTTGTGATTTAAGACGGCGCTTATTCCGTCGGATCCCGGCCAACTAGTCACTCATGAGTGCATCTCAGCACATGTGTGTGGACTTCAGTCCTACGTTCATAGACATCTATGACGTAGTGCAGAGGGCGGCCACTAGAGGGAACCCAAGAGTTGGAACTTAAACTGAGACGATTCTGTCCGACACCGAGATGGGTATCCGGTATGGCTTAGTAGATAAAGCATCAGCACGTAGAGCTGAAAACCCGGGTTCAAATCCCGGTGCCGGATAGAATTTTTCTCCGTTCCATTACTCTTTCATCGTAAACATTTCTAGTCTAAGACCCTCTTACACGCTATTTTTAATAATTTACTATTCAAACCAAGGGAGTAACTCGTCAGGCTAAATAAATACATGTCACCTTAAAAAATTAAATGTTAAATGTCACCTTAATTTTAATTTACACTTTATACACAACTTTTTAAGTTATTCTTGAATCTCCTTAAGGAAGGACAGCCCTCATAGATCTTGTCACACAACTTTTATTCCACTTCATTGAAAGACGCACAGAGTTAACAAAATATTTGTTTATTGGATTGAGTGTTTAACTACCAAAAACCAGATTTACCGATTTTCTTGCTCTACGAAGCTAAGCGTATTGAAATTTCAGAGCACACAGCAGGCCTAGTGAATCTCAGTTACTTAATCTTATGATATTGCGTTTTGTAGTGGAATGTTGGGATGTCTGCTGTTTTAATATCCTTTCTTTAGTTTCGAGTGGTGCTTGATACAAAAACAAAGACCGAATTATGAAGTAAATTTTCTCGATGCGGAGCAAAAACGTCTTGGAAAAAAAAAAAGGTAGAGAACGATATCCAATTTCCGTTGTATTGAAGAAGTTATATAAATTGCTAGAAGTCACAAAAAGTTGTACGCAATATAAACTTAACACTATTGATCTTTCCCTTCTCTCACGGATTCTTTCGAATCCTCCAACTACCTACAGTGTTGAAATACCTGCTAGATAGGGCATAGCATATATGGAGTTCATAGTTGTAACGTGTACGTCGTCATTCAATTTATATTGGTATTAAGGTAAGATCTTGCTGGAAATGTAGATCCGATTTCTTGGCTGTGTATTTTCATAATGAAAAATCCGATTTGAAAGTGACAACGAATAGACTGAGAGTGAGAAGATGTGAGAAGTAGAGACCTCTGTATAATTAAATTTCATTAGCATACAGGGTGATTCAGAAGGAATAGTAAATTTTTTGAGGGGGTGGTAATATGAACTAATCTGAGTAAAAATCTTCGCATAAATATGTGTTCAAATTTCAATGTAAATGGAGATACAGCTGTCTGAATGTTATGCCTAACGAGCCTTACAAAAGAACAATAAATGACTACGCATAAAGGAGTAGTGCGTTTCGCTATTCTGTGATCGTCAGAGGGCAGCATCGTTCATAGTGGGTGTAGAGAAATAGCTGTTCGTGGTTCCCTTGGTTACAAGGATGGGCATGTTCTTCCAGCATGATTTTTAGTCGTCAGCTGACACATCATGTATGTATGTATGTATGTATGTATGTATGTATGTATGTATGTATGTATGTATGTATGTATGTATGTATGTATGTATGTATGTATGTATATATGTATGTATGTATGTATGTATGTACGTACGTATGTATGTATTTTTTTTTCAAATTCAAATTCAAATTTATTCACAATTTACATTTGAAATGATACATATGAATATATACCCGAAATGAGCATATGCTCGTGCTCGGGTACAGTCCAGTAGTCCACATAAATTTTAAAGAGATCAATAATAATGTTGATGTTAGAAATAATGGTAATAATAATAATAATAATAATAATAATAATAATAATAATAATAATAAAATATCCGTCACGGAGATGATACAAAGATAGTAATACAAATTAATTCATTAATAATAATAATAATAATAATAATAATAATAATAATAATTATTATATTGAATAAGCAGTCGTGGACAGCCGATAAGGGGTGGTCCTCCAGCTTGGGGGTTGGGCGAAGGGCTAACAACCCATCACCGTAAAAAAACAGCTTGTTACGAATTCCTACAGTAAGCCTCGGAATAGGACTGATTCTCTGGCACGACCACTGAGCACGTATGGGCGAATCCAGAAATGCATATAGAGTGTTAGTTGGGAGACCGGAGGGAAAAAGACCTTTAGGGAGGCCGAGACGTAGATGGGAGGATAATATTAAAATGGATTTGAGGGAGGTGGGATATGATGATAGAGACTGGCTTAATCTTGCACAGGATAGGGACCGATGGCGGGCTTATGTGAGGGCGGCAATGAACCTTCGGGTTCCTTAAAAGCCATTTGTAAGTAAGTAAGTATGTAAATAATAATAATAATAATAATAATAATAATAATAATAATAATAATACAAAAATATTTACAATAATAAAATAAATACTAACACGGATAAAATAAAGTATAAAACCACTAGCGAGAGTTAACACAACTTAAATAAGCATATAATAACCAGAAAAAAAATGACAAACTCGAAAATCAACAGAAAAGTTCGTTGTATCGCAGACGACAGCAACCGCCGTATTGACATTGTGTTATGCATTATTGGTAATAGGTCTACGTAACTGCCGTTCTCTTCCAAATCTCGTACAATCATGAGAAGTTAATGCTGAAAAACAAAATGTCTACGAGTCAAACTGTTCATTATTACCAGGATAAATACAAATAATACTGAAATATATTAATCGAGTTTCAGTCCTTTTGTGCAAGAGGTATCATATCAAAATATTTTATGAATGGCGGTGAAAATATAAATTTCAATAACTCTCTAGTGAGAGAGATAGTGACAAGTACAATCAAGTGTATCTGTAGCGATGCTAAGAAATCATTTATTGGAGATATACACTGTTATTAATTAAGAAAATTATATATATATATATATTTATTACAACGTTTTTTAATCTTAATAGGTTACATACATCAGATAAATACAATAAATATTAGTAACATATAATGCTAGTAACACTTAAAATAATAATAAAATTTATCAAATATCATACAAACATTTTCACTTTATTTTTAAACTTAAGAATGTGTAGATTGCTTAGGTCTGGATTATTTTTCAATACTGAATTGTATAGTCTTGGTCCATAATTCCTACTGTGTCTTAATCCAGCTGTAGTGTGGCATGTATGTATTTATTAACACTACAATTGCATATGCACCCGGTGGTACAATAATATTACAATAATTACAGGAATAAAATTACAATAATTACAGTAATAAAAAATAAAATAAACGTAAATTTAAATCTAACTATAAATAAGTAAATGCAATAAACCTAGGACTATAAATAAGAACTACGCTATAATAACGCCTAACATAAGCAAAAGTAAAGTTAACTTATAAATACTTATATTAAACCCAACTATCGACTTAAGTAATTACAAGTCACCTTAATTAATTACATATCAACTTAATTACATATCATCTTAATTAGTTAGGCCTACATATCAAATTAACTGATCACATATCAACTTAATTAATTACATATTAACAATTAATTACATATCAACTTAATTACACAACACATAAAAAATCTCACATTTTTTCACACAATCTATAGATCTTTTGAAATAAAAAATTGAATTTGTAAGTCCAAAATTATCGATTTTCTGTTTTCGATGTCATGTAAAAGCTCAGGTAATGTAGATTTATGTAGTTTAATTGTGCAGAATAACAGCCTCATTGTCCACTCCTGTGGAGTAACGGCTAGCGCGTCTGGTCGTGAAACCAGGTGGCCCGGGTTCGATTCCCGGTCGGGGTAAGTTACCTAGTTGAGGTTTTGTCGGGGGTTTTCCCTCAACCCAATATGAGCAAATGCTGAGTAACTTTCGGTGCTGAACCCCGGACTCATTTCACCGGCATTATCACCTTCATCTCATTCAGACGCTAAATAACTTATGATGTTGATAAAGCGTCGTAAAATAACCTACAAAACAACTTCATTTGTCCAAAGACATTTAAATAATAACTCAAAGACAATAGAATATAATGGGTCTTGAAACTTTTAACTTGCTCTTCCGTATTGTATAGGCTATATTTGTATAGTTTTGGCCGATGAATTGTATATGCTTTAAATTGAATAGTAATCTATATAGCTCTACTGATAAATTGTTTGCGTTTGTAATTTGAAGTAGTTTGCATGATATGTATTATCAATTTCTGTATATCACAACTGGTTGAATTGTTTATGCCTTAAATTTAATTAACTTGTTTTGTATTATACATATAGCTCAACTTATGAATGATCGTTTGCGTTTGTAAATTTAATAATCTGATTGGCTATATATTGTATACTTTTAGTAGAGCCATCGACGTAGCTCAGTCGGCAGACTCGCTGGGCTGCTGATCCGGAGCTGCGTTCGGGCTTGGGTTGGATCCCCCTTTGGACTTTGGTTTCTTCGGAGGTTTTCCCCACCCGTGGGACTGAAGCCGGATGGTCTATGGCGAGTCCTTGGCATCAACCCCTTTGATTTGATTACCCCCTTTGATTTGATTACCTGGTTGGGTTTTTCCGAGGTTTCCCCCACCGAAAAGGCAAATGCCGGGTAATATTTTGGCGAATCCTCGGACCTCATCTCATCTCACTACATCTCGCCAAAATGTAAAAAAATTGTACAAAATTGTAAAAATTGTAGAAAGTTACTAAATTGTAAAACTATAAAAATTTGTAAAAATTGTAATTGTAATATTGTAAAATGTTGACATGTTCCACATCTTAAAGCTTCATTGCTCATGTAAGATCTATGGAATAAAATGAATGAATGAATGAATGAATGAATGAATGAATGAATGAATGAATGAATGTAAAAATACTAAAACGTGACTCATCGGGTTTTCCCCCTGTAGTCTTCTGTGCAAATTGGAGTATCCCGAGAAAAACTCCAATTACAACCTTGTCCCCCACAAGTGTCACTATGGATTTTTCAATGACAAATCGACCTGACCAGGACTCGAACCGGACGGCCTGCGTGACAGGCTGAATCTGATCATTCAGCCATCGTAAGGTACGAAGGTCAGGGGTTGTTCCAGTCACGGACTGTACTCTTAAGAGATGGTGAACGGAAAGTTACTCTCTTCTCCCCCTTCCCGTGATGTTTTCCTCTGCACGTCTTGGCAATTAATCGTCCGTGGCTATTAATATTGCACTATAAGACAAAACACTGCGGACGTGCGGATGGGCTTCTAACACCCTTCGATCGTAGATTTTTACAGGAAGGTGCGTATCGACCAGAGAGAGTAGCACTCTTGTTAATAATTAGAAGAGACCGAACCATATTGCAAGCACTTCCTCTGGGAAGGCGTTCTCTAGATTGCCTTCCGCTCTAAAAACTTACCGCTACATAATAGGGGTAAAAAATAACAACTCATACGTCTCACCTTCTCAAAACATATCGGTGTTGTGAAGTTGGAAAATGTAATCTTCTGAAGAAAAGTTTATGTGATCATCAGGAAGGGTTCAGCGGGACGGAAAATTAACTTAGAACGTACTGGTAAAATTCACGTCTAAGAGAATATTGCATTGTGCGGAATGAAAGGAACCTGGATATTACAGTTAAATTAGTTTCGTTCTCTTCCAGTTTTGTATAACTGAGCACACACAACTGTTTTTACTGGTTCGTCAACCTCTGACCGTTTGAAAGCAAGAATAAATTCAAGGCGTCATGACGGTGACGTCATGGTTGTTAATACATTATTTTGCATTACTAAATCATCGTCATCATCATATTATGCCCCAAGGAAACTTAATATTAATATTTCATACAAATGCTAATTAAATTTTATTTATCCATGACCATAACAAACAACATACGTTTATTAAATACTCTTGCGTTTGTAAAGTAGGCTTTTATTCAACATTACCTTATTCCACTAGTGTAGCCGTGGCGAGAACGTGACTCGCGAGACATTGTGGTTCGCTTGCTTCTAACCTCCGCCAATCCCCACCCTCTCACTCACTGGAGTCAAACTCCGTTCCATTTGTATTTGTCTCTGACCTGCGAGTGGCATATGTCTCTCTCAAAACCATGTACGAAAGTTCCAAGTAGGATGGGAGGACGCATTTTTTTGCTGCCAATATGATGAGAATATTAAATGTATGATTTGTTCACTAGTATTACGAGGAAAACGGTTGTATAACATAAAACGGCATTATACTACATGTTACTGATGAAACATTAAAAGGTTAAGTGTTATTGTTGTTATCACCATCATCATCATCATCATCACCATCGTCATCATCAACCCTTTTTCAGCAGATGTAGGCTACGAATAATGCGGTTAGCTCTTGAATTTGAACTCACTGATTTACTATGTGATGTCAAATGAAAGCTAGATGTAAGGACTTGACAAATGTTGAACTTTCAAATCTTTGCCAAAAAAATAAATATCCGAAGCTTCGTTCTTTCGCGTGCTCTGTTGAAGCCATGTTCGCTACAACTTACGTTTGTGAAAAATTATTTTCAACGGTGAAAATAGTAAAAACCAAATTTAGATCACGACTGACAGACAAATACCTTCGTGATCAACTACGATTGGCAGTAAGTGACATAATTCCTGATTTTGAAACTTTGTCGCAGAGACATTCTGAAGACAGTTAATTTTAGGTTGTGATATTGTTCATTTATTGTTCATTTCTTTATTCGTTACACATACTAAACGTTAGTTTGTAGCCTTGTACTGTATAAAATTATATTTAAGTGCTTGACGTAAGGAAAATAAAAATCCGTTAATAAGTCAGACAGTTGCTTCACTTCCCCTTCGGGTGTCCGCCTCCCTCCATAGGTGCTATGCACGTTGCAGGTTACACAGTGGCTCGGCGCACGATTACATTTTCACCACCGCTGCACTAGTGAAATAAAGACTTTACCTCACAGTTCAGTAGTATTTTCGTAGTACCCGGGCACACAAATATACTTTTCCATTCAACTATACTCAAGAAGTTACTAGATGTCACTACATCTACTTCTTTATTACCATTTCTTATATCTCCATACACTCAATCTCCTTCTCCTTTCTCTATCTATACTACTACGTCGTAATTTATGGATTGCATCCATATATAATATGTATTTTTTTTTAATTATGTAATAATTTACCTTTTGGGATGTGAGGAGACTTGAACCTACGAAGTTCGATTTTGGATTTTTAGGCTTTAATAACAACACGCCTTAGCAAAACAGACACGATTATTAATTACGTTTTAATATTCCTCTTAAGTTTACAGAAGTAAAATGTGAAATTATTTTAATCACATTAGTCCCGTGAACACTTCTAAATAATCCCTGAAACTTCAAAAAGACGAAAATACACGTTTAAAATGAAAAAATATATATATTAAAATTATATAATTGATTATAATTTGTTATTTATCCAACGCCTTAGATACCATTCTTCACTAATCATGGCCTCCTACATCATGACCTACTTAGTACACGTATCGATTCTAAAATCCATGCCATGATATCTGATTATATGAGGACTTATTTTCAACATATTTTCTTTTATAAAACATAATTTTTCGTTATGGTCATGGATAAAATTACGTATGGTACTTGTGAGCGTGATCTTTATTGCACTCGTGTAATTTAAGCATTCGGCTGACGCCTCGTGCTTAAATCTTTCCACTCGCGCAATAAAGTACCATAAATAACTATTATCAACATAACTGTTATGCAATAAGGTTTTTTAATTCAAAACACTGCTTAAAATTTTAAGTCGAGGAAACGGCATTAAAAGAATCATTTCTCTCAACTCACGCAACGTATGTTTGGCCATATTTGATTGTATGGGATGGTACCTTAGAACGGTGAAGGTTTTGGATTATAATGGGGTTCGTCTGTATAGTCATAAGTAGCATTTTGTAATTTTTTGCAATTTCTTTTTTCTCTATTACGATTATAAAAGTCACGTGATATAGTTTGAAGGGCTCTCAAATAGGAAGTCAAACTAGAAAGTTCGAATATAGTTATGAACCTTACTTACTTACTTACAAATGGATTTTAAGGAACCCGGAGATTCATTGCCGCCCTTACATAAGCCCGCCATCGGTCCCTATCCTGTGCAAGATTAATCCATTCTCTATCATCGTATCCCACCTCCCTCAAATCCGTTTTAATATTATCCTCCCACCTATGTTTCGGCCTCCCTAAAGGTCTTTTCCCCTCCGGCCTCCCAACTAACACTCTGTATGCATTTCTGGATTCGCCCATACGTGTTACATGCCCTGCCCATCTCAAACGTCTGGATTTAATGTTCCTAATTATGTCAGCTGAAGAATACAATGCATGCAGTTCTGCGCTGTGTAACTTTCTCCATTCTCCTGTAACTTCATCCCTTTTAGCCCAAATATTTTCCTAAGAACCTTATTCTCAAACACCCTTAATCTCTGTTCCTCTCTCAAAGTAAGAGTCCAAGTTTCACAACCATACAGAACAACCGGTAATATAACTGTTTTATAAATTCTAACTTTCAGATTTTTTGACAGCAGACTAGATGACAAAAGCTTCTCAACCGAATAATAACACGCATTTCCCATATTATTCTGCGTTTAATTTCCTCCCGAGTGTATAATTATGAACCTAAAAACAAAAATAAAGTAGGCCTTCTTAATTTTTCAAAATTATTTCATCATAATTTCTCCTTAAAGCAAGACTCACAGCAACAAATTTTAACAGCCACGGCACGGGAGAAACAATTTTTGTGATTTTTTTTCTTTCTCCTCGCGCAAAGATATGCGCCTGCCATAGCTCCTGTGAATGCATCTAACAAAACTTTTCGAGTTTCGCTTTCTAAACGTGTCAAAATCGAGGCAAATAAATGCAGCATTTTCCGGCATATGATTTTTTCTTTTCCACTAGTTCTTTTTTTCCGGACACCCGGTAATACCACTCCACACATCATCTCTTTATTCTTCATCTTTCACTGTTGTTACTTCTCGTCACTAGAATTCTCTGCCGCCTGAAGTCAAGGGCTGCCGAACTTTAATTTCCTTCAAATGTAAATTAGAAAAATGTCTTATGATGAGTTGCCAGACCTAACGCGTTGCAAATATTTAATGGAGTGTGTTCCACTGTATTTATTTTTATTTTATTTTTATTTTTTTTGTTTCCTATTTTTATTGTGCAATAATGTAAATCGTGTTCATTTATAACTTAACGCCAATATGTATCCCACTGTGTTGCTTTTTATTATTAATCTATTTTTGTGTACATTTTATTCAATTGTCGGTTTCTGGTTTAGCTAATTATGTAAATCGTACTTAATTGTAATCTAATACTAATATGTATACTAATGTGTTTATTTTCTTTTTACTGTGTACATTTTTTATTGAATTATCGGCTTCTGTTTTTATGTGATTCGTATTTGATTCTAACAACATTAATATGTATTCCACTATTTTCATTTTATGAGGTAAATTTTTATGTAACTATCTCTTTTGATCTCATTATGTACCTAAATTGTATCAGTATGTAATTACTTAATTCCGATCTAGTTTTATGTTCAACTATGTAAGCAAATTTTAATTCTGGTTGAGTGTAAGAGAAGGCCTTACGGCCTTAACTCTGCCAGGTTAAATAAATCCATTATTATTATTATTATTATTATTATTATTATTATTATTTCCACAACAAGAGAATCCAAATAAATCTGTGACGTCGGTGGAAAGCAGTAACGTCATTTTTGCACCATATATCGGAAGTCTCGCCGTGTATATGTCATTACAAGCTTGGAATTTGATGCGATAAACAATAGAAGTCCTTCAGGGTGACGTAACGTTGCTATGACTCTTAGCTCTAATTGGCATTTAATTTGAATGTAAGTTCGTTAAAACAAAGAAATAATGATGCCTATTTTTGTTCAGTATGTGAATGTTTTTATGAAAGAGTTACACGTTGCAGAATACAACAGTAGAGTTCTCTCTAGGTGTATGTAGAGGGACATCATTTTATTTTTACTTCAACTTTTATTGTACCTGAGTTTTTGAATGTACTTCACTCCCACCCCTTCTACTAACAAAGTTCCAACCCAACTGTCGTCCATACAGAACCAAGGCCGTAGTACTGAGTTAGTGATTATAGTACGTTTCAGAAATATGTTCGCGTTTTCCAGTGACGAATATGTCCAATATTGAATCATATTTTCGCACAGGTACTGTCGTCCGTTTGCCTACGTCGCATCCCGATTTCCCCCACCTGCTTCTGCTCGCACCACTGTAAAAACTAGTGGCTGCGCTTTCTTGGCTCTTTTCTGAAAACATTAATTTCTGTTAGGAATTAATTGGACGTCTACGTAATATTATCCAACTGTTCAAAATAACTTAAATAAAAGGCCCTCGTTAAGTAATTAACTATCACGTGATTCCCCCCCCCCTTTCTACGATCCTGCGACATAACCACTTGGACGGACAGTAGATAGCATGTCTGAGTAATTTTATCTGTGCTGGTCGGGCAAAAGTGAAGATTGAATTTACAGTACGTAAGGTACTCTTTTATAGAGTAGATACAGAATTACTTCAACATGAGTTACTAATTATGAAGGACGAAACTGGTAATTGGAATTAGATGTAATAGTCCATAGTGCTTTAATAGGCACAAAAGAACTGAAGCCTGTATCGAAATGAACATTTTAAAAAATGTTTTTAAATATCCATATTATGATTATTTTTCATTTTAACTTCATTTCCTATATCGTACGCTAATATGCTGTAGATAGTATAATACACACTGCATAATGAATAGTTCGCATGGTTAGCTCAGTTCGTGAGTAAAACACTTATTGTTAATACTGTACTGTATTTTGATTAAACAATACCTAATGAAAATTATCAGACTCAAAAATCGCGATATTTCCTACTTTACGTAAATGGGTGAACTACTTTTCTTCCCTCCTGTACCTAGTAAAGTGATTTGTTTGTATTTTACGCCAGTATCATCGAACTCCAGTCGTGGAAGGAGGTAGCAAACGGCGTTGATCCAAAGGTATAGCCAGGTTAATATTAAAAATGTTCGTAAAAATAAAATGATGTCCCTGTATAAAATAATTCATCGCTGCTCATGTCAAGTGTACGACAAAGCATACAAAATACTTCTTAACCTTTTGTTTGCTCTGCGGTGAAGCATCGATCTATTGTGGGGGGGGGGAGGGCAAACACTACATATTCCTGTGTGTGTTGCTTATAGTTGGCTGGTTTCATTGTTCCCTGCAGGTCTGTGGGAGCTTTAACTGGATTTCGATAATAAAAGAAGGTTTTAGTACTTTGGCTTCCGCTATCTTCGAGGGCACTTTTCACGTTTAAACCTCATATAATGAGGTCGACCCACTCATACATGATAATGCTGACTCATCAAAGAGGACAGGAAAGAATTGTAGGTCAAATATTGATGGCTTATTGAGATCTAACAAAGCAGAGTGTAGTTCATATGCGATAGTTCGCCTGTGTCGAAGTTTTTATAACTGTGAAACGTGTATCGAATTTACTCTGATATTCGATATCCACAAACGGACTGAAATTAAAGTGAATATCATAAACGAATTGGTTAACGTTTGTTGTACCTTTGTGATTGTATCAGTCACCACTATAAATTAGCTCTTTTTGTAATTGTATTTAAACATTTAGTGCTCAAATACAGCAACAAACAAATGTGAGCAACAGTATTATATTACTATTCTAAATTAGAAACTGTTACAAAAAATCATTAAACGCTGAAAGAAAATCACAAAAACATGCTATAATAATGTTGAAAATATGTAGTGATTTCCTCACTAGAGATTCCAAATTTGTCGCAGCGACTTCATATTTATTTTTAGCTTACATTCCTTATCATAGTAATTAGCGAAGAGGGAAACGAAACTGCTATAATATAATATTATATATTATATAATAAAGAAATGTAACCCAGTATGGAGGGGGCGACGAGCTAGGATAGCAAAACACAGTACAATGAAGAGAAGTGAGATAAGGAAATACTGTATGAGATTTTATAAAATGATATATATGATATGATATATATGATACGATATGATATATGATATGATATGATATGATATGATATGATATATGATATGATATGATATGATATGATATGATGTGTTTTATTTTTTATTTTAGTAGGTTATTTTACCACGCTTTATCAACAGCTTAGGTTATTTAGCGTTTAAATGAGAGGAAGGTGATAATGCCAGTGAAATGAGTCTGGGGTCCAACACCGAAAGTTACCCAGCATTTGCTCGTATTGAGTTGGGGGGAAAACCCCGGAAAAAATCTCAACCAGGTAACTTGCCCCGACCGGGAATCGAACCCGGGCCACCTGGTTTCGTGGATAGACGCGCTAACCGTTATTTCACAGGTGTGGACATGATATGATATATGATATGATAGGATATATGTTATGATATATGATATGATAGGATATATATGATATGATGTATGATAGGATAGGATATATATGATATATGTCATGATATGATATGATATGTGATATGATATGATATGATATGATGTGATATTATATATGATATGATATGATATGATATGATATGATATGATATGATATGATATGATATGATATGATATGATATGATATATGATATGAAATTAAATTAAATTAAATGATATGATGTGATATGATATGATATATGATATGATAGACTATATGATATTTGATATGATATATGATATGATGTGATATGATATATGATATGGTATTCTCGATCACCTAATCACAGAGGATAAAGAGGAAGATGACAACGAACAACACCAAAACATTAGAAAGCAGGTAGACGAACCAATTAATACTAACGATGATAGAGAATTTACGGCAGATGAAATAAGAAAAACGATTGAAAGCTTCAACAGCAAGAAAGCACCAGGCCTAGATGGAATTACTAGAGAAATACTTCTACGTACTTTCAAAATTTTCCCTGATACTCTAACGACAATATATAATGAATGCTTAAGCAGAGGATGCTTTCCCAAAATATGGAAAACAGCAAATCTAATTCTAATAACGAAACCCGGGAAGGAAACCGACATGCATCCATCCAAGTATCGACCCATAAGCTTACTAAATTTTGGAGGAAAGGCTTTAGAAAAACTCCTCATTAATAGAATAAATTACCCCATCTGCACACAAATGACATACTGAAACAAAATCAATATGGATTTATACCACAGAAGAATACGATAGATGCAACAATGGAAGCAAAAAACTTTATAGAACCGGAATTAGAAAAAAGGAACGTAGTAATAATGGCAAGTCTTGACGTTGAGAAAGCTTTCGACGCAGCTGGGTGGCCAAGCATCCTAAAGAATTTGAAAGATACACAATGTCCAAGAAATTTGTATCATCTCAGTAAAGGATATTTCAGTCAAAGGTATGCAGTACTGTCAAACAACAACATCAGAGTCGAAAGAAATGTCACAAAAGGATACCCCCAAGGATCAAGCTGCGGGCCTGGTTTTTGGAATCTGCTATATAATTCACTACTCAGCCTAAACTTCACAACACATTCAAAAGCAATAGCCTTTGCCGACGACCTATTAATATTGACCAAAGGAGAATCCATTGCAGAAGCTGAAAACTATATGAATATAGAAATGAACAAAATAAAAAATTGGGCTAAAAACAATAAACTAAGGTTCAATGAATGTAAATCTAAGGTAATGCTGCTGTCCAGAAGGAAACGAAGAGAAAGAAAGGATATACAGATTTATCTTAATTACAAACCTCTAGAGCAAGTCAACGCCATAAAATATCTGGGAATAATATTTGATAATAAACTAACCTTTAGAGACCATATCAATTATGTAGCAGAAAAGTGTACAAAATTAATATTCACTCTCTCAAAAACAGCCAAACTAACATGGGGTTTAAAGCACGAAGCTCTGAAAACTATTTACAAAGGAGGAATATTGCCACTAGTTTTATATGGAGCCCCAGTGTGGAAAAGAATAATGGACAATAAATTCTATAAAACTAAGATTATTAGAATACAAAGGCTCATAAATATAAAAATAGCAAAGGCATACCGAACTGTATCCAATGATGCATTGTGCGTGATAACGGGAATAATCCCAATAAACATCCAAATAGAGGAGACAGCAGAGTATTACCGAGTTGTCAAAAGAAGCAGAAACCAACATGACCACGAGAACAGGAATCAGATTGACCATGATATGGAGTTAAAACATTGGCAGCATCCAGCTGACCACGTAAAAATCAGAGAAGGAAAAGAGGTCAACGAATATAATATAATTAAAATATTCACAGATGGGAGCAAAGGTGAACTCGGTGTTGGAGCAGGAGCAGCTATATTCAAAGAAGGCAACCTGGAGGAAGCGCTAAAATACAGACTGAATACCAAGTGTTCCAACAATCAGGCTGAACAACTAGCCATATTAAAAGATATTCAACATGTACAGACTCTGGAAAGTCAACAGCAAAAAATTTCAATATTTACAGACAGCAGGATAACATTAGACTCCCTTAGAAATGAAACAAATCATACGCATCTTATAGAAGAAATCAGAGGAGAAGTAAAGGAAGCGGCGAGGAAGAAGTGGAAAATAGAATTCAACTGGATTAAGGCCCACGCTGGACACGAGGGGAATGAATTAGCAGATCAACTTGCGAAGGAGGCAGCACGCTCTGAGGATATTCCAGAGAGCTACAGCAAGACACCAAAAAGTGAAATACACACTCTCAGTTTAGTGAAGTGGCAAAACGAATGGGACAACACAGCAAAAGGAGAAATCACAAAATCTTTCTTCCCAAATATAAACGATCGGTTAAAATTGAAACTTAACATAACCCCAAATTTCACAACTATAATAACAGGACACGGAAATATAAAATCTTATCTACATAAATATAAAATTATAGATAGCCCATTATGTCCATGCAACAATGACGAACAAACGATAGGTCATTTGTTATACAATTGTAAATTACTTGAGAGAGAAAGAGACATTCTGAAAGCGGCAGTTCTAAAGTCTGAAAACTGGGCAGTGAATAAAGACAAACTAGTGCACAAATACCAGAAGAACTTGATCAAATTTACTAACAGTATACAGTTTGACAAATTACAATGAAAGAAAAGTACAAAATTCATCTATCTATATTGCCTATAAAGAAACTCTTAGAACAATATAAAGTAATTATATGAACATAGTTTAAGGTAAACCAATGCATGTAGTATTACTCCACAGTAATGGAGCATGCAGACTGTAAAAAAAATGATATGATATGATATATGATATGATATGATATGATATGATATGATATGATATGATATATGATATGATATGATATGATATGATATGATATGATATGATATGATATGATATGATATGATATATGATATGATATGATATGATGTATGATATGATATATGATATGATATGATATATGATATGATATGATATGATATGATATGATATATATGATATATGATATGATATGATATGATATGATATGATATGATATATGATATGATATGATATGATATGATATGATATATGATATGATATGATATATATGATGTATGATATGATATATGATATGATATATGATATGATATGATATGATAAGATATGATATGATATGATATGATATGATATGATATGATATATATGATATATGATATGATATGTTATGATATATGATATATGATATGATATGATATTATATATGATATGATATATATGATATATGATATGATATGTTATGAATTGATATGATATATGATATGATATGATGATATGATATGATATGATATGATATATGATATGATATGATATGATATGATATGATATGATATGATATGATATGATATGATATGATATGATATGATATGATATGATATGATATGATATGATATGATTCACTCAACCGTTTGGTCCCTTCACATTCCTGTATTCGGGCCAGCATTCCCATTCTTAGTGGACGAGTCATGCACTTATCTTCCTTCATTCAGTGCCGTGTCCTTTTTTTTTCTCTTATCACTTCATCTCTTTCGTACTTAATCTATTTATAATTCTAGAACCAATCTAAATATATTTCCCCCTACCTCTAACATTTACAGGAGAATGGAGAAAGTTACACAACGCAGAACTCCACCTGGCATAATTAGGAACATTAAATCCAGACGTTTGAGATGAACAGGGCATGTAGCACGTATGGGTGAATCCAGAAATGCATCTAGAATGTTAGTTGGAAGATCTTAGGGGAAAAAGATCTTTTGGGAGGCCGACACGTAGATGGAAGGATAATATTAAAATGCATTTGAGGAAGGTGGAATATGATACTAGGGACTGGATTAATCTTGCTCAGGATAGAGACCGATGGCGGACATGTGTGAGGGCGGCAATGAACCTTCGGGTTTTCTAGAAGCTATTTGTAAGTAAATAATGTTAGTGTACTGCAAAATAACATTTAATTTTAACCAATCTATTTATGTATATAAATGCATATCAGTGCATTTCACTATTTATTAACCCTTAAATTGGCAAAACTTCTTTTCTCACACTAGTTTATTAAACCGTGTCGGACTTGAAAGAAAACAACTATCGCAATGTCCATATTTTATATGTTGTACAATTTTATAGTATCTTTAAATTTTGATTTTCCTACCAATTTTTTTCTATTTTTCTATTAAAATTATAGCATATAACCTATTAACCTGTTGTATCCTATAGGATACTTTGCGAATTTAAGGGTTAACCATACTGTATAATATAATATATTCCTCAGTAAATGTTTAGTGTAGTCTGGAAATACATAAAAAAATAATAACATGCTAGGAAGACTTGTCAGAAACCATCCATTAGAGCCCCAAGAATATAAAATTCCGACTCAGTATGTACAGTAGGTCTGGGAAAGAGCTCAGCTCTTCAGAGACATAAGTTACATTTCTGTTCGTGAAGACTTGGACGTAAAAATATTGTGCCACAACTCGCACATAAACGAGAGAATAAATAAATTATTCTGCCTGATGCAGAATCTGTGTTCAAAGAACTCGTATGTTTTCGTTTCTTATTCATCATGTTACCTTTCTTCTTGCACAATAAAGCTTGCTTTGTTATTTTACCGTATTTCATTTCCTTTGAATTATTGCGCCGTTCTTTTTTCTTGTATCTGATTGTCGTGTTCATTCATGAGTTTAACCTCGCTTCTTATTTCTTGAATGTTTTCGCAGTTTCCTTTCATCCAACATGTTCAATGGAATCACTGTGCCTTACCATCTGCTTTGTTCATATCTTGACGTGATGTTTATGGAAGACGATGTACTTTTCCATTTCAAATGGAATAAAATAACTGATGCATTGGAAATCGTCTGTTTCAAGAAGGCCTAACTTAGGAATACTCATCTGCCTTTTGATTCAGCCGCCTTGGTATCTTAGTTGGCAAGCCTACGGCAACTGCTGACCCGAGTTCAGATCTCTGTGCCGGCTGAGTTGTATTTGTGGTGGACAGAATCAAAGTATCTTAGAGTTCTTCCGGTTTTCTCTTATCAATTCACCAACACTCTTCGCAATTCCCCTTTCATTAATAATTTATTTGTTTAAGTATTAATTTAATTATTTATTTAATCTGTTGCACTTACGCCTTACAGTCATTATGTCTTCTCTGCCACACTACTAGAAATATAAATACAAGTAATAAATACTTACAGAAAAAGAAAGAAATGAGAAAAATAAATAATATTTGTTATTATGCAAATCTGGCTTTCAGATATAGCTCCCTGTGAAGCAGACTTGAATAATTTAAAGGAAATAATTTGTTCTAGGGCCGGGTATCTATCCCGGGAGCTTTCGCTTAGCGCACGAACGCTCTACCGACTGAGCTCCCCAGGAACTTATACTTCAAATGAAAACATAAAATTGAAAGTTATTTTCGGAAACCGAATAATATGAAGAAATAAATTATTGGTGTTAGGGCTCCCAGGATTAATACCGCCACACTTCCTTCTATGAAATCTAGTTAATGCAAAAGTGCACAGTTGTAGTCCCCATACACCATGTGTTACCGGAATTGTTTTGATGAAAACTAAGATTTCTTTAACAAGTGAAAATATAAATCGGGAAAGCATAATGAGAACACGATTTATTTTCTCATTGCATGATTTTTTCAAGGGTTTTTCCAACTCCACATCGCCTCTCTGTCTATATCATCTGTTATTTATATTTTTAAAGAAGTTCTATTTTCATCCATTAAGCCTAACGTGGGAAAGGAACTGGCCATCTTATCCTATTATCTTCTGATTTAGTTGCCTTATGAGTAATGTCTCATTGGTGGATTTATGAGGTTCAAACCTGTCTTCGGACAGTTGACTAAACAAAAAAAAAAAAGCGTGACGTATGTACTAGATTTCATTTAATAAAAAATAGCGTTCGGTTTTTGTTTTCCTTTTACATTTTGTTCATAAAGGTATTGTAGTTGAGAATGTAACACAATAAATCTAAGCCTTAGATAAAAAAACATAATAATGCGAGATTTTTAAGATCTATAATGCCATAATCTTTTTCGTTTAACTTCGTAATTAGAGAGACGCCAAATCGTGTTGAACATTCACTATTTAATTTTGTTTTTAATTTTCATTTAGTGTTGTTTTAGATTTTCAACACCCATAATTTAAACCACGAGACAAATGAAAGTCTCGGTTTAATTTAGCTGTCCTTTAAGAGTGCGAATTTATTGCGACAGAGTGAATTGCTTTAAATAGTCATTTGTTTGCTGCCGCGAAATTCTCTTTTAGTGACTCTGCCTAGCGATTCGCAGGGGAAGGAATTACTCGTAATTACATCCTGTTTTATTTCCTTCTGATACGTACGTAAGTGGGCTATGTCTTAGCCATTTTTATTATTATTACTGTTATTATTATTATTATTACTACTACTATTATTGTTATAATGTTGGCCTAATCTAGTCGCCAAAATTGTGTTTGTCGTGTCCTCTTTTGACTGAGAGCATTATACCTATATTAGACAACTCGCTTGTAAAACACTTTCTTTAACAAGATAATGTTTCAGGTCACGTGGGTATCGTTATAACCGAGTTAGCCTCCTGACTCATGAGACGTTTGTTGTTTTATTATTAACGTTCAATATAATTCTACACTTAAAAAAATAGTCACTGATATGAGACAAAATTCTGCAAGTTACAGTTATGGCACAAATGCAGGTATATTACACTATACTTCGGATCTCTGCACGTACGTCTTATATCATAATCATGTATGAAGTATAGTATAGTATACTCTCAAGACTCAGAAGGATATTATAATTTAATATTTATTTTCAGTAGTTCATTAATCAGATATTCATTCATATGTCATTTCATTGCAAACCCAGTATTCTCCAGTATTTCCTATTTTCCTCTTAGTCTCCGCATATGATCCATATATGAGGGGTTCACAAACAGAGTGGACCGGAATAGTTCTGAGATATTGAGTCTTAAAGTTTCTGGCTCACGCTTAGCAACCTTCACCTTCCATAGGAAATGCTGTCCTCTGTGGAGTAACAAATGAGTTATGGATTTTGTTTGTTATGGCAATGAATAAATCTAAGTTTTCTTCATCAGAGATTGTATTAATCCACAAACTGATCACTGGTGGACTTAGTCCACTCTGGTTGTGAGCCCCTCATATCTTAATGTCGTTTATTATTTCATATATCTTCTTCTGCCCCGAACTCTTCTTCCGTTCACCATTCCTTCCAGTGCTTCTTTCAGTAGGCAGTTTCTTCTCAGCCAGTGATCCGGCCAATTCCTTTTTCTCTTCCTGATCAGTTTCAGCATCATTCTTTCTTCACCCACTCTTTCCAACACAGCTTCATTTCTTATTCTATCTGTCCACTTCACACGTTCCATTCTTCTCCATATCTACATTTCAAATGCTTCTGTTCTCTTCTCTTCACTTCGTCGTAATGTCCATATTCCTGCCCCATACAATACCACACTCCACACAAAGCACTTCACTAGTCTCTTCCTTAGTTCTTTTTCCAGAGATCCGCAGATGATGCTCCTTTTTCTATTAAAAGCTTCCTTTGCCATTGCTATCCTCCTTTTGACTTCCTGGCAGCAGTTCATGTTACTGCTTATAGTACACCCCAAGTATTTGAAGCTGTCCACTTGCTCTACTGCCTCATTTAGAATTCGCAAGTTTATCTTCTTGATAACCACGATCTTCGTCTTGTTTGCATTTATCATGTTCCCATACTGCTCACAGCTGTCATTTAACTGCAGTAATATATCCCTTAGTGGCGGCCGGGTAGCTCAGTTGGTAGAGCAGCTGGCTACGGACTGGAAGGTCCGGGGTTCGATCCCAGGTGGTGACAGGATTTTTTTCTCGTTGCCAAACTTTCAGAACGGCCCCGAGGTTCACTCAGCCTCCTATAAAATTGAGTACCGGGTCCTTCCCGGGGGTAAAAGGCGGTCAGAGCGTGGTGCCGACCACACCACCTCATTCTAGTACCGAGGTCATGGAAAGCATGGGGCTCTACCTCCATGCCCCCCAAGTGCCTTCATGGCATGTTACGGGGATACCTTTACCTTTTTTTTTTTTTTAATATATCCCTTAGTATAGTTTTCTCTTCTGCTAACAATGCCATATCATAAGCAAATCTTAAGTGATTGATAGGGTAAAGGTCGGTAATGTTGTGATACGAGTAATATTGTGGTAATTATTTTTGAGAATTTATTACAATTTTACTGAGCGAGGGAGGGATCGGTTTTTTTGCATCAACGTTTTAAGGGAATGTTCGTGGACAAGTTGCTGCACAAAACCGATCCTTCTCTCTCTCAGTAAAATTGTAATAAATTCTCAAAAAGAACTATCACAATATTACTTGTATCGCAGTATTACCAACCTTTGCTCTATATGTATTTCAGCCAATATCTCTTGAATCTGGCTTCTTAGGCCTTAAGTTCTCCATCTCAAATTCTATTACCTGTTTATTTTTTTCAAACTTTTACTAAATTATCCTATATTTTTAAAGCGTTAATAATATACATGTTAATAAATTAAGGTGGTGAGAAGTAAAGGGGTGCAAGTGCACTTATGTTATTTTCCATAAAATGTGATTAAAAGTTACTAAGCTTTTTTACATTTGTTGAAGTTTTAATTTTAAATATTAATGTGCGATGTGGTTAAAAGATATATTCCTTCACCAGTGAAATTTTAGGGCCCGATTGTATAAACCATTTAATCTTAGATCAGAGGTTAAATTGATCCTTGTTTCAGCTGAACTTGGAATTTTGTGTTGTATAATGTCTAATCTGAGATTAATTTGTCTCAAACTAAAGTCAACTTTGACTGAAGAAATTTCTCCGATTAAGTTAGATGATCCAAGTTCAGTTATTTCTTTTCCGTTTGAAATATACGAGTGACAAATTGTGCAAATAAAATATCCATTATTATTAATATTAATAGATATGATAGGTACATTTATATATATATATATATATATATATATATATATATATATATATATAAGGCCCTATCGTGTTCAGCAGTATCAAATAACGTAACCTATAATTATATTATGTTTATAACAACCATTAATTATTAATGGATATGATAGGTACATTCATAAATTTTCAATTAACTGTATTACTAAACGAAAATTGTGGTTTTATAAAGCTTTATTATGTTTAGCAGTATCAAACACCATAACATGATAACAACTCGGAGAACAGTCAACCTTCTTCTTATTGTCCGCCATTATTTACATTGCACAAAAAACCAGTGTCTCCAACACAGTGTACGGAAAGTCGCCAAAAAGTAGTTGTAAAAGTCGCTAGATTTTTCATTATCAACAAAGAAAGGTTAAATTTTGTCACTATGGGGTGCTAAAAAGGTCACTAAATCCCTATTTAAGCAATATAAAAGTTAAAAGAAATTGTTGTTGAAAAAGAGTTAAAGTCGCTAGATTGGCAACACTGAACAAACCTGTCCGCGCATCACGTATTTCACCTGTTTATGCGATGTTGCCAAATACTTTTCACGTGAACTTAGATTGCATTTGAACCAAGGTAATTTGATCGCAGAAAAGTTTTATACAATAGAAGAAGTGTCTGAACTCGGTTCACTTTTCGATCTTCGATCAAAGTTGATCTTTAGTCAGGGAGTTTTATACAATTGGGCCTAAATGCTTTAGTTTACCCTGGATGCACTTAAATTCACACTTTTTTTTGCTTCTAACCGCCTCAATTAATAACAATTTTTTTCGAAATTATAATATGAGTTCTAAATTAAATTTTAAAATAGGTTTTATTTACTGCCTATCAGGTTTTACAACGATATAGGTTCTTTTTTCTCCATTTAATATCCTATCTTAATTCTTCAATTGTCTCCTCGGTTCCAGTTTCCACCCTGCAGTCTTAACATTCCCATCATCCCTGCAGTCTCTTCCACTCAAGTCAACAGTTTTCGGTCTTTGCTTCTATCTCCTCTCAATGTTGGAATCTATTCAAGTATTTTCTTTGTGAGCCCCTGAGCTATCCTTTTCTTCACATGACCGTACCATTTTAATTGCAAGTATCCGTACGTTCATCTTTTCTTCGTTTACAATATTCCTTACTCTGTCTATTTCAGATAGTCTATGTTTGCAAAGAGTCTCCAAAAATTCATTTATGCCGACAGTTACATCCCGTTTTCGAAGTGATTATTTAAGTAATCTGTATAAACTGGGCGCGATTGTCTATTGTATATATATCCAAGCAAGAACCGTACTAGACCAAACCAATCGGACGTCATTGACTGATGTGCGTTTGGTTGAAAGCCAAAACCAATATACACTATAAAATATAGTTCCGTAAATATTTCATTATAACTAACATTTTTACACATACTGTATTATGTCAGTTGAAATCAGTACAATATAATTAACCATAATGCTAGATTTTTTTGTTTGTTAGTTTACCACATTTTTTCAGCTCATATGGTTATCAAGCGTCTAGTGAGATGAAGCTGTTAACGCCAGCGAAATGAGTCCAGGGTTCAGCCCTGAAATTTACCCAGCATTTGCTCTTAATGAGTTGATAGAAAACTACGGAACAAACCTCAACCAAATAATTTGTCCCAATTAGGATTTGAACCCGGGCCCACTACTTGCACGGTCACTCGTGCTAACGGTTACTTCACAGTGGTGGGCATTATTCTAGATTAAAAGAAACTTAATGTACCTATTCATTAACGTGTACTTGATCTTTTCTGTTTACCATGATGTAGTGATATATGAATATGGTTCTTGGCTTGGATAGATTAAAACGCAAGATAAGTTCAAGGATTTGCCTGATATTTGTGAAATAAAAATCAGAAAACTCCCAATGAAGTAATGAGTTCCTTCAAGGCATAATCATATTGCACTTAGATTATAATGTGCTGTAATGGTAAATTCATGACATTAAAAAATTTATTGTGGCTTTCTGTTTAGACTGAGCTCAATAACCTAATTAATTTTTATTCTCATGACTATTTACAAGCTTTTGAGCAAAGATGAACTAAAAATTTTGGAAACTTTTTTTTAGTTAGTTATTTAAGGATGCTGTATCAACTACGAGGTTATTTAGCGTCGATGAGATTGGTGATAGCGAGATGGTATTTGGCGAGATGAGGCCGAGGATTCGCCTTACGTTTGGGGAAAACCTAGGAAGAAAACCCAACCAGGCAATAAGCCCAAGCGGGGATCGAACCCGCGCCCGAGCGCAACTTCAGACCGGGAGGCAAGTGCCTTAACCGACTGAGCCACGCCGGTGGCTAAAACTTTGTCTCAAGGAGTTTTTTAGTGACGTCAATATAAAACATATTGAAAACATACAATCTCAAAACTGTTAGTCCTAGTGACAACAAATTTTGTACAGATAACAGTATTGTAGGTCTGTTTATGTAGTTTAAAAGTAATAAATTATGGTTGAAAATTGTAGAATATAAGAATATTTATGCTCGACCATGCCGAAATGTACTAATTATACACCTGGTAGCTGTCCTTTAATGCATGTCATTAAAGTACATCTACTCATTAAAGTACAGGTGTTCGGCCAATGATAACTCAGCTTACAGGTGTTCAGCCAATGACAAGTCAGCTTTGTACCGTTATAAAACCGCAAGTATCGATTATTCTCGGATATGCAATCGAAAGACAACGAAGGAAACGTCACAGAGGCTGGAAATCCAATACTGTCGCAGAAGGTTATGTTCTGTTACTATAATAATTAGCGTTAATTGTAAATAATATTCAAATAAATTCAATTTGTCATCTCGTTTTTCAATGTCGAATTCAATAATCAAGGTTATATCAAGTTTAACGGGATTACATCAAGGTCAATGACATTATTGTTCCTGGGAAAAAATCAATGCTTTCGCGTCTGCGCACATCTCACAATTCACGACCTAGAATAGAACAAGGTCACTTTCGATCTTGTCAGATACAAATAAAATGTATATATCTGAATAATTTCAAGTTAGAAATATGGTCGAGCGTAAAAAGTCGTATGAAACTTGTCTATAATGGTAATTAAGACGCTCGTATGAATATTATGAAATCGCTTGCGCTCGTTTCATAAATATCCATACTTGCGTCTTAATTACTATCATTATAGGCTCGTTGCATAATGTACTATTATTGAATGAGTGTCAGTCGAAATGACTTGTCAATAATTTAAAAATAAGAACAAATATTTATACATGTGAATGATTCATTGAAGTTAATAATAATGTTACTAACGTTTTCGCCTATTTAGGCATCTTCAGACATAGTATATTCAAATATCTCATTTGGTGCATTAAAATTTTACTTATATTTGCTTAATTATTAAATAGATAATTAAACAATCTTAAAATAAATTTATTAAAATAATACATAAAAATTAAATGAACACATAATAGTTGTGTTAATTATTGCTTTGGATTAATTTACTTGTTTAGTAGTTAAAACCAAACTAATATTCGGAATCTATTTCAATTTTATAACAATAATTAAAACAACTATTAATACACATAAAAAATTACAATAATCATGTACATTAAAACAGGTTCAAAATCTATTAATGGTACACCTGTATTTAAGGTTCATTAGTTCAGAAATTATATCTTTATTAATATATTGCACATAATGGTATAAATTTTGTGTAGTTTGTAAATTAATAGTTCGTGTCTTTGTGTGTCATATAATATATCAAGCATTTGTTGTTTTATTAAAGTTATAATTGTAGCAAAGAAATATGATCTTGCAGTTCATGTTAATTCCAGTATTAAACTTCATTACTTCATTTATTAGTAGACATCGGAACTGTTTCAAATAGATCCTTCGACTTGGGTTGCAAATTAGATCGTAGGTATATTTATTAAGTGGAAGTTGAGCTTAGTCGTGATGCATTTAATTCTGTAATACATTTTATATCGTAAGTATTAATATAATATAAAAAGTGAATGTTGTTGAATAATTTGTTGTGAATAATAATAATAATAATAATAATAATAATAATAATAATAATAATAATAATAATAATAATATTTATTAATACTATACACTTGAGCTACATTAGGCATTGCAGCCCGAAAGAGCAGAAGCTCGTGCTCGGGCGCACTTCAGATCAGTTATACAAAATATATCACAAAATTACGAGAGTTCATTGAGCACAATTACATTAATAAATGGTAAAATACATACAGCATGTAATAACAGGGTCTATATACAAATAGAAAATACAGAAGTACATGAATATTAGAGTAACAATTTTAACTCAATTAGCTTAAACAATTAAATAATTAATCTAATTTGTTTCTTAAATCTATGTGTTAAGTGTACTTAGCTCAGGGTAAGCTCTAATTAATGTATTATATATTTTGGGTCCAAAATTTCTGCTGTGTTTTAATCCAGCAGTTGTGTGGCATTTGGGAGTATTTAGAAAGAAACTGTAGTTTTGTCTCGTCTGGTATTCATGAGGATCATATTTAAATTTATTGTGATTTTTATGGAAGTAAATCAGCAATTTTTGTTTATAAATTTGTTCTAGATTTGATACGCCAAATTCCTGAAAAATTAATTTTGTTGGGTACCGGTAATCAAAAGGTTTATATAGACAAATTTTGATAATTCTTCTTTGGAGCAGATTTGAAGGACGGAGAGTCGATTTAATAAATACTTACGTTTAAATTCAAGTTACAAAAGTTGTGTCCACACATGTGGAGTAACGGTTAGCGCGTTTGGTTGCGAAACCAGGTGCCCCGGATTCGATTCCCGGTCGGGGCAAGTTACCTCTTTGAGGTTTTTCCGGGGTTTTCCCTCAACCCAATATGAGAAAATGCTGGGTAACTTTCGGTGCTGGACCACTGACTCATTTCACCGGCATTATCACCTTCATCTCATTCAGACGTTAAATAATCTGAGATGTTGATAAAGCGTCGTAAAATAATCTACTAAAAAAACATAAGTTGTTCGCAGAATTATGGGTTGAACAGACCTTGTGTTTAAATATTGATAAGTCATTCTGACTGAAACTCATTCAGTAAATATTCTTATATTATATTTGACTTACCTGAATACCACTACAATGTTTTCTAAAATGTAAAATTGTAGAAGTTTTAAAAATCACATAAATGTCCCCTTAACGGAAAGAAATGTAATAATTTTGTGGTTGCTTTTATTTTAGCGTAGTCCCAAAACACTCCTGGCATCGTTTGCATCCTCTTGTACAGAGTTTTTGCATTCTAAAAATCCACTGCAAGAGTTGAAAGCTGAAAACTGTGTTGCACAGTCCGTTGCCCATTTCTGTGCTAAGTGCTGTCACATTGTGAGTCCAACCTCTATCCCTTCAGGACTACTTTTAATGTAAGAAGAAAGTAAGTTGTGTAGAGTGCGTAACTATGGCAACGACCGCGGCACAGCTAAAATATTGCAGAGCTTCCACTTGCGTTTTGCTGTACGGGAAGTGTGGTTAATTATATGACCGATTTAATGAGAAATATATTACTCTGTGTTCTATTGTACACATACATTTCTAAAATTCTTCCCCTTTTAACTTGGAAAAGCACGTTAGGTATGTAACATCTCTATTCTGAATGTAATTTATCCTGATTGTTAGAGTTATAAGGCTAGAACAGTACATAACTGATATAGCATCGTTAAAATTATAATTGGTTTCATGCCAGCGGCGTGAATAAGGATTAGAGGACTACAATGGTGACCGAAAAGTGCGCTTAAGCGTAGGTTCGAACTCAACTTGAGCCCCATCACCTGGTTTTCTCAAACTGTAACTCTAATAGCAGATAAAACCATGGCCAATCCTCGAACGTGTAGTACCAAAATGTAGCAGTTGCAGTAGGTACAGCGTCGTTAAATAAAAACTAATCGAATTCATTTAATGTTAAGAACTTTCTAGTATCTCCCACTAAAAAGCTGCAGAATAGGGCTTACAATCGTTTTTCATTCGACCGGTCAGAGAACTTCCGTCAAGGTAGAGCTTCCGACCGAATATTCGAATTTCAACCGGTTGCCCCTTATGTTTTGGAGGCTAGACAGACCACTGGCATTTTTTGAGTACACAAACGGAGTAATAATTGAAGGAAATTTACCATTTATCTTCATAAAATACAGATTGATTCAAGAGGATTTACCACCACTTACGGAGCTTATTTTCGAAGACATTCTGAGCAAAACAAATGTCATATAAACATTTGTCCTAATCTCAATATTTTCAGAGTTTCATTAGTTTAAAGTTGTTAGTGAAATACAATTTTTTTAGTTTTAATGGTGGAAAAATATTACAAATAGAGAATGAATTATTCAGAAGTATAATTTCTTTAATTGGCTAGTGTTCTAAAGCTAAAAATGTGTTGTTAATTGCTTTGTACAGATTTTGTACAGAGCTGAGCCCTAACAAAGAAAAACACCTTGCAAAACCTGCTCCATTAGATTCTCCGTTTTGTGCTCCTTATCGAATAATCTCCGGCGAATATCCCAATTTTATGCATCTGGTAAGACAAAAGAAAGCGTCATTTACTACGAATTCCTTCCGATTAATGTAACCATCATTGCCCTGCTCAGATTTATTGTCATCAGTGCACTCTCCTTGAGGCCGCAATTAAAGACAGACGACAAGGAAGACACCATCAAATGATTTTCCAGCATGATAATGAACGTTGACATACTGCCAACATTATAAAAGCGGTTTTTCAACAGCTCAGTTAGGAAGTTGTTCCATACCCAACCTGTTCTCCTGATCTTGCTCCATCAGATTTTCTTTTTTGTGCTGTTTATCCAGCAATGACCAGGGAATCTCCTTTACTGACAAAGCTGCTGTCCAAAATATTGGTTTTATGATACATTTAATTCCAAATAACCGGATTTCTTAAGGCGTGAAATCGAAGAATCTGCCAGTCCGTTGGGAATCAGTCATGAATAATGCAGTCAATGTATTACTGATTAATTATTATTACTATTATTATTTTTATTTATTTATTTAACCTGGCAGAGATAAGGCCATTAGGCCTTCTCTTCCCCTCTACCAGGGGATTACAACTACGATATTAAGATACAATTACAATTATAATTACAATTAATATTAAATTTACAAATACAATAAAAATCAAAGTACTAAAAGAGATTAATTTATGTATTTTATTTATGGGAAATATAGTAATATGCGTTACAAGAGCGGTATGTTGACGTTTTCATGTTCGAGGAAAAGATTGAAAAAGCGAAACGTAGTTGAGCTTTTTTAATTTCCGAGAACATGAAAACAAACATACTGCTCGTGTATCATACATTATTTTGTGCGAAGATCGTTTATTATATACCTGAAAGAGGAATTTCTAATTAGTTGCAATGAAATCTCCATCTTGGTTTCTGTTCAATGACGGTAACTTTGGAAAACAAATATATCTATCTTCAACATTGGTCCTATAAAATGTTTTCTGTGTTTACTATACTCCAGCAGGCCTTGATATACGTCTGTCTTTTTTCCCCCCAGTCTATAAATGCGAACTTAAAACAAACGGTAAGGTTATGTAATGATTTATTTTTCATTTTAATACTTTAAGAAAATTATTTATTTCTGCACATTGAAATTGTAACAAAATTATATATTTGTGCATATTAAAGTAATTGTCACATTTGTGTAGTTATTCAGAGTCACCAGTTTTTTCTATTGTGAAACTTTTTTGCATGAATATTGATTTTCCAGTTTCCGTCGAAGTTGAAGCATTAGCACTATAGATGGCAGCATTTCATAAACCCTTGTAGCTAGAATACAATATACTGAGTAAATGAAACTCAAGAACAGTTTTTATTTCTCGTCAGAAAAGATACAAAACAATTCACAACAAAACCGTTGCCAAGGAGAGCTGAATTTCCATAGCCCACTCCGTTGTATCATAAACATAGACATAGGCCAGTTGTGACTGCAGAACTCAGAGCCCTACACCCTCCGTCTGGCAGGAAGTCGATGCACTGGAGACTGTGGTTGCAGTTTTGTGAATCCTAGTACCAATGTTGCTTTTGTCGTGCAAAATATTTAAAAACAATAATTAACAGTGCAATTTAGGTGAAATTGCAGTGGTAAGTTTCCAATTTATAATTATTACTATGTTAAACGTCTCTAAAAATAATATGTTAAAAGCCTAAAGCAGTAAAATGAATATGGCGCTTAAGCGGTAAGAAGAGGGAAATTGTTATGTGCGTTACGTTGGGAATACTGAATGTGGTATTTCACACTTACCGCGTATTGGTTTTGTGCGGAAAGCAAGCAAATACGCACGATCACGCACAAAATAATTTTGTATATGATAAAAACATAGCAATTTTTTTACATGAATCTAATATTTAATTAATTAATCTTTTAAAGTAAATTAGTTTTAGTTGAGAAATAACAAGAACAATTTAATTGCAAATTTGAATGCTTTAAATTACTTGAATCACCTACTATAATTGAAGGGTTCAGAACCATAGTGGGGCAAGCGCCATTTACTAAAACCGTAGGAAAAACAAGGGTTAAAATGAAGTTATTACCATAATTCAATGGAAACATATAGCAAGTAATGTAAAGTATACACCTTGAAACTAAATGATATGTCAATCTTCATTAAACTATGGTATTCACTTAACTTTAACCCTTGCTTTCTCCGTTTTTAATAAATGGCGCTTGGCCCACTATGGCTCTGAACCCTTCAATTATTATCAGAGACTTCAATAAGTTATATCTCATTTTCTCATCATTATTTGTAGTTGTTTTACACTTGGTTGCCCAACTACGAGTTTAAGACTTAGGGGTTCTGTACGGTTGCTTAAAAATTACACTGATTCTCTTGAACACAACAGAGGAAGTTTTAAATAGACTAAATGCCTAGCTTCATTCTACTGATAGATGCGTATAAACCATTAATTTAAACAGTTGGAATTCCATCCCTTAGCTTCATTTTATTGTAGCCTACGTCCAATGACATCGTTTGGATCTAAGATTCCTTATTTCAAATCTCAGTTCTCGTAATGTGCATTGTTATATCTCCGCCAGAAAATTCCATTACAGAAAAGACAATTGCTGACTCGTAGACAAAGAGAATTCTGTGACTACAAAAGCCCAATTAATTGTAGCTCTTTCCGGAGACTCTTCTGTGTTCTGTGCATTGTGTACTGCACGCAATGTTAGCCACAATATAGCAAGGACTTTACGGCGTCACATAACAAACTGAATGGTTATTAGGCATACATTCATTTGCCGAAACAACGATAGTAATCCCTTAAGTATAGAATAACGTACCCTCTGCCAGCATAAGGATTTATCAGCCCTAGTTTCATCTCCTCAGTACATAAATTATGAAGACAAAATAGAGTGACATTGCGAAATTACTCTTTCGATTTTTTTTCGGAAACATACGTTTTCAAAATCCTTGATATCAAAGAAGTAATTTAGGTCGGACCATGCCTTTGACTAGTACAGCAGTTCTTGTAAATTGATCGACGGAATAATGCACAAACACAAGATGAACCGTAAGTAATGTCATTAATTTCAGGGTGTATATTCTTTGAAATATTTCAAACAAATAGTTTAATACAATTTTGCTTTATTTTGAGATACAAATTGTTTTATATGAAATGTTTCATAGCGTATTTTGGGAAAGCCATTGATTTAATTCCCAATGTGCTCACTCAGTTTAAGGGGAGAGGATAGTAATTTTTAAAACTTTTTTCTTATTTGGTGTAAAATATTAATTTTTTGTATGTAGAGAGCTCATGGCTATAGCAACTCAACAAAATATAAATATTTTGAATAAATTATTTGCGAGGCAGATTTAAAAAAAAAAAATGTACCCAATGCAGGATTTTACTAAACGCGATATATCTAAGCCATTTTTAAAGATAAATTCAAACACTATGTTACAATTTATTTGTAAAAGCACGCTTTACGAACTGTATGTAACAGAAATTTGATATTAGTTCCTACATTTGTAAAATAAACAATTAAAATTTAATAACATTTTTTTTTTGTTTTCTTTCTTGCAAACAGAGAGACTTATTTTTAAAATGAAATCAATTAGGGAAATTCCGTTACATAGAAAAGTTTCCTAGTAGTCTAGAGAATGTGTATTCTAAATTTCATTCATATATCTTTAATAGTTCAAAAATTATATCGATTTTTGTCTGGCTATGTAGCGAAAAAAGTAAAGTTCCAGAAACAGCAATCAAAGGGGGTGTGATTTAATAATCCAGAGCGCAGGAACTTGAAAAATGGCGTCTCAACATCCAATAAGGGCACAGATACCCACACAATATTATACAATGTATTCCACACACATCACAGAGTATTTTAAAGAAAAATTTGGTTTTGAAAAAAAAATGAAGTTCCGGAAACAACAAACAAAAGGGCGGTGTGATTTAAAAATCCAGAGCGCAGGAAGTTTAAAAATGGCGTCTCAACAACTGATAAGGGCACAAATACCCACAAAATATTATACAATGTATTCTACACATATCACAGAGTATTTTAAGGAAAAAAATTGTTTTTTTGAAAATTTACTCATTTTTCACCAAAAAATACCATCCTCTTCCCTTAAGAGAGCAATGTACACTCTCTACCAAAAAGTAATTGGGCCCCTTTTTGCCCCTTTAGAACCTCGTGGTACCACCTCTTGTAGCTATAACAGCAGCCACCCTGTCAGGCATGCTCTCCACTAGTTTGTGTAGGATATCCACTGGAATGCGTCGCCATTCCTCTTGCAATATGGCACTCAGTTGGACAATGGAAGTTGGCCCCATGTTTCGGCGGCTACTATGCAGTGGTATGCAGACAATAATGTTCACCGTTTGGACTGGCCTACATGGAGTCCTGATCTCAACCCCATTGAGCAACTTTGGGACGAAATTGGACCGGCGATTGAGGTCTCGGGAGATGCGGCTAACTTCCATTGTCCAACTGAGTGCCATGTTGCAAGAGGAATGGCGACGCATTCCAGTGGATATCCTACACAAATTAGTGGAGAGCATGCCTGACAGGGTGTTTGCTGTTATAGCTACAAGAGGTGGTACCACGAGGTTCTAAAGGGGCAAAAACAGTGCCCTATTACTTTTTGGTAGATAATGTATTATGATAATAAATTATTGAAGAGAATTTTAGTTTTGTACTTTAAATGTGCAGAAATTTGATCCAAAAAATGCAATATTGTAAAATTCATTTGCAAAACCAAAATGTTACATTTGTTCCGATCAAATTTCTACACATTTAAAGGATAAAACTAAAATTATTTCAATAACTTTTTTTCATAACACACTGCTCCCTTAAATTGACTAAGCTTATTGGGAATTAAATCAATAGCTTTCCCAAAACACGCTATGAAATGTTTCATATAAACCAATTTTATCTTGAAAAGGAAGCAAAAACGAGCAAAAAAATATAAACTTTGTTGTTTGAAATACTTGAAAGAATAAACCCCAGAAATTAACTGCATTACTTACAGTACACCTTATGTAATAATTCATCATCATTATCAGGTTCTATGGGTTGAGCCTGATCGGCTCCTTCCGACTTAACTGAGGCGTTCCCTAGATTAACAATTTAACATATGTTAGTCGTTTTTCCGTTTCCAAAATATATTAGCATATATTTGATCCTTGATAATACATCTCCCTTCTGACAAAATATTTTTCCCTCCAACGAATACTGCAGCCTCTAGAAACATTTGAATATCGCTCTGCGCATTGCTGTTATACCGGATCTGAAATGTTTGGTGTTCTATATCTCAAATTAAAAATGTTTCAGTTAAGTGCTTGTTCCAGAGGACGCTTCAATTAGTCCCAGATCACAACAAATATTTCACTGTGGTTCACTAAAAATATATCGTATGTGTGCATTATTATTTTAAGATTTCAGAACTCGCAATTACAAATCAAACGAGTGGTCGCACAGGCCTGTAGCTGCTCTCGATGCCGAGATATTACTGAGAGAGGCCACGCGGAACGGATAATTTTATACGCAATTTCGATGCCCCCATGCCCGTAGCGAGGATAGATGACGTCATTGGGCGTGGTCACATAAGTTGCATTGGCTCATGGCTTAACTACTAATAATATTAGCATTCGGCTGTAGCCCATAGTGTTATTACAGTAAGCATCTGAAATTCGGTCTTGTTTGTTTCACCACGGATCCCGAAGCGGGTGTCCGTACTTCGTGTGAGCAAATACCTACGCATTCTACATAACCTTCATAATAGTAATATGCGTTACAAGAGCGATATGTTGAAGTTTTCATGTTCGAGGAAAAGTTTGAAAAAGCGAAACGTAGTTGAGCTTTTTTAATTTCCGAGAATTGAAAGAAAACATACCGCTCGTGTATCGTACATTATTTTGTGCGAAGATCGTTTATTACATACCTGAAAGAGGAATTTCTAATTAGTTGCAATGAAATCTCCATCTTGGTTTCTGTTTAAAGACGGCAACTTTGGAAAACAAAAATATCTATCTTCAATATTGTTGCTTTAAAATGTTTTCTGTGTTTACTATACTCCAGCAGGCCGTGATATACGTCTGTCTTTTTTCCCCCAGTCTATAAATGCGAACTTAAAACAAACCGCTTCCTTAATGTTACATGCATCACGAAATGCAGTAACTTTAGTGGAGTTGTAGAATTTACTTAATTTTTGCAAATATTTAAAAACAATAATTAACAGTGCAATTTATGTGAAATTGCAGTGTTAAGTTTCCAATTTATAATTATTACTATATTGAACGCCTAAAGCAGTAAAATCAATATGTCACTTAAGCGGTAAGAAGAGGGAAATTGTTATGTGTGTTAGGTTGGGAATACTGATATAACGTTATATTATATCCGGACCGTGATACACTCAATAAATAAGATTGTTTTTACTTATTTATTTATTTATTTATTTATTTATTTATTTATTTATTTATTTATTTATTTATTTATTTATTTATTCTGGTGTAGTTAAGGCCATCAGGCCTTCTCTTCCACAACACCAGGACATGAAGCCAAGATCGTGAGCTGAAATTCCTGTTAGGACGCGAATTGTGTTTAGTTGTGAATATGATGCCATGTTCTTCTTTCTTGGTGATGCGACGTTATGCTGAGTAGTCCTATATGAAATATAAATTCCGCCGTGTGTGTTGAAAAGAAGTCCAAATATGAACATAAAAAGAACTTCACTAAAGATATTACGTTTTCAGAGTAGAATAGAATCTACTGCACAAAGAGACATATACAAATATTGAGACTTGGAAATGTGAAGACGGCCTTCAAGAAGAGCAAACTACTTTTCAAAATGAATTACAACCACATATACGGGGTGATTCATAAAGTTCTCCCCTGGTTTATGGAGGTGATTGCTGAGGTTATTTGGAACAAAAAATGTAAATAAATTAATGGGATCACATTCATGATTACAACATATTTTCGAAACGCGTCATAGTGAATGGATCGCTAGGCATGTTTGTTGCCATAACTACGTGCATGTGCATCTGGGAGTGGATGAAAGACATCATTTATAAAGTTAAGGTAAAAACACGCGAAGAGTTGCTTCAACGCATTCTGGATCTCACGGCGACAATAAGGAACAAACGTGTGAAGCTGCGAAATGCTACACGTGAGGTTCACACCCGTGCGGACCGTAGCTTTGAGATTCAGGGAGAAATTGTTCAATATGTGATTATGTTAGATTAGGCAACTGTGGCTAGGAGAGGGTTAGGACGACCCTTTGCACGTAGGCCATACTGAGGCCTATTGTACACCCCGAATTTTATGGGATTTTATGGGATGAGGTGTACCACGCCACCGGCCGCATGTGGCTCCTCACACGCTCACCCCTAATCCCCTTCCTAAGTTCGTATGGCACAGGATCCATTCCAACGGCCCTTCCAAGGTGTAGAAGCGTCCTTGGAAGTGCTCTTAAGGAATGAATCCTGATAGAGATATTGCGGAAGGTTGGGATCCCAGGAACGGTTGCGGACGAAGGTAAGTGGACGAAGACATGCGTCTTGACCTGAATATATGTATGGAATCCTAGATCATATATACCCAGCGTGCTCTGCGTTATAGACTTTGACGGTTACAACTTTTGTGCGAGATCGTGCGTATTTGCTTGGTTTCCGCACAAAACCAATCCGCGGAAAGTCTAAAATTCCACATTCAGTATTCCCAACCTAACACACATAACAATTTCCCTCTTCTTACCGCTTAAGTGACATAGGTATTGATTTTATTGCTTTAGGAGTTTAACATATTATTTTTAGAGACGTTCAATATAGTAATAATTGTAAATTGGAAACTTACCACTGCAATTTCACCTAAATTGCACTGTTAATTATTATTTTTAAATATTTGCAAAAATTAAGTAAACTCTACAACTCCACTAAAGTTACTGCATTCGTGATGCAAGTAACATTAAGGAATCCGTGAAAAAATCAACAAGATTCCAGACTCATCATAGACTGGGGAAAAAAAATGACAGACGTATATCTTGGCCTGCTGGAGTATAGTAAACACAGGACATTAAGGAAACCGTGAAAAAATCAACAAGATTCCAGACTCATCATAGACTGGGGGAAAAAAAAAGATAGACGTATATCACGGCTTGCTGGATTATAGTAAACACAGAAAACATTTTAAAGCAACAATGTTGTAGATAGATATTTTTGTTTTGCAAATTTGCCGTCATTGAACAGAAACCAAAATGGAGATTTCATTGCAACTAATTAGAAATTCCCCTTTCAGGTATGTAATAAACGATCTTCGCACAAAATAATATATGATACAAGAGCGGTATGTTTTCTTTCAATTCTCGGCAATTAAAAAAGCTCAACTACGTTTCGCTTTTTCAAACTTTTCCTCGAACATGAAAACTTCAACATACCGCTCTTGTAACGCATATTACTATTGATGTCACTTTACTTTGTTGTACAATAACGAAAACAAAAGTTATTAATAATATTGTTGATATATAAAAATTGCTCCGTCACACAATAACACAACGCACATACCAAGTGACTTAATGTCACTCTTTGCCACGTGTTTCTTAATGCAAGGCTATAACCCTTGTAGAATTAAGAGCTCTCTGTCGAAGGACTTTCAGTGTTGACCACTGCTCTGCAAACACTCTAGCTTACATCTACACTAACAGAAGTTGAAGGTGTGCTTTCATTTGTAGCCTACTGTTAAAAGTCCATTAGCACTCCCATTTCCCACATTACTACTCCTACACAATCATCACTATGCCCCAAACCCTCTCTCTCTCCCTAACAGCCCTAATCCAACTGCACTTTATATTTTAACCCGCAGTCTTTATTCATACTGTTTTGGAGTTCTAAAAGTATCATCACTAGCTCAGTATTAAATAAACTTTGCTACTTATTTGTTAGAGTCGCTTTTTATGGCTAAGACGTCAGACTAAAGCAAGTCTAATGTTTCCTCCCTCAACCCCTTCCACTACTCCCTGCTTGACAGAGGAACGTTGGTATCAGTGGCGCTTGTACAGGGCCATCATTTTATTTTTACTAACATTTCTGATATTAACCTGCCTATACCTTTGAATCAACGGATGCTAACCCCTTCCATGACTGAAGTTCGATGGCGTAATATACAAACAAATCACTTTACTAGGTATAGGAGGGAAGAAAAGTAGTTCATCCATTTACGTAAACTAGAAAATATCAAGCTTTTGAGTTTGATAATTTTCATTAGGTTTTTGTTTAATCAAAATACAGTACAGTATTAACAATGAGTGTTTTTACTCACGAACTGAGCTGTCCATGTGGACGTATTCATTATGCAGTGTATATTAGAGTGTCTATAGCACATTAGCGTACACTATAGAGAATGAAGTTAAATTGAAAAATAATCATGATATGGATATTTAAACACATTTTTCAAAATGGTGGCGGTTCATTTCGATTAATGTATGTAATTCCAATTACCAGTTTCGTCCTTCGTACTAGTAGGCCTAACTCATGTTGAAATAATTCTGTACCTACTCTATAAAAGAGTACCTTACGTACTGTAAATTCAATCTTCACTTCTGTTCGTTCCGAAAAGATAAAATTATTCAAACATTCTATCTACTGTCCGTCCAAGTGATTATGTCGCAGGATCGTAGAAAGGAGCGAAATCACGTGACAGTTAATTACTTAACGAGGCCTGTTATTTAAGTTATTTTAAGCAGTTGTATGGGTATAATATTACGTATATGTCCAATTCCTAAAACAAATTAATGTTCTCAGAAAAGAGCTAAGACGGCCCAGCCACTAGCCTTTACCGAGAGGCGAATAGAAGCAGGTGGGGGAAACCGGAATGCGACTCAGGCAAATGGACGACAGTACCTTTGCGAAAATGATGCAATATTGAAAGCTCTTTCGTCATTGGAAAACGCGAACATATTTTTGGAACGTACTGTGACGGTAAGGCTACTATGACTTGGATCTGTGTGGAAGACGGTTAAACTTCATTCGTAGAAGAGGTGGGAGTGAAGTACATTCAAAAACTCAGGAACAATAAAAATTGAAGTAAAAATAAAATGATGTCCCTGTACCTTCGCAATGTCTGTATAGAAGTCGTGCTGTTCCGTGTCGATTTTGAAGAAAATAAACTTCCGTTGTTTGTGAATATGAAAGAAATACCAAATATCTCGTTTGCCCCAAGATTTTGCGCGGCTTTTCAAGACCAATATAATATACCATTATACTGTGTTCCACTCTCAATATTCTGATTTAAAGACTGTGTCTTATTATTATTATTATTATTATTATTATTATTATTATTATTATTATTATTATTATTATTGCCGTTATTAAAATTATTATTTATGGTTGTGAAACTTGGACTCTCACTTTGAATGAGGAACACAGGTTACGGGTGTTTGAGAATAAGGTGCTTAGGAAAATATTTGGGGCTAAGTGGGATGAAGTTACAGGAGAATTGAGAAAGTTACACAACACAGAACTGCACGCATTGTATTCTTCACCTGACATAATTAGGAACATTAAATCCAGACGTTTGAGATGGACAGGGCATGTAACACGTATGGGCGAATCCAGAAATGCATATAGAGTGTTAGTTGGGAGACCGGAGGGAAAAAGACCTTCAGGGAGGCCGAGACGTAGATGCGAAGATAATATTAAAATGGATTTGAGGGAGGTGGGATATGATGATAGAGACTGGATTAATCTTGCACAGGATAGGGACCAATGGCGGGCTTATGTGAGGGCGGCAATGAACCTTCGGGTTCCTTAAAAGCCAATAAGTAAGTAAGTTATTAAAATTATATTAACTTCTTTATATTTATAAGTCGGCCTGGATAGCATAGTCGGTATAGCGCTGGCCTTAAGTGTACTTAAATGCGACAGGTTCATGTCAATAAATTTACTGGCATGTAAAAGAACTCCTACGAGACAAAATTCCGGCACACTGGCGACGCTGATATAACCCTGGTAGTTGCGAGCGTCGTTAAATAAACCTTAACTTAAATTTATATATATATATATATATATATATATATATATATATATATATATTGTCCCAATAAGAACGCCGGATTTAACGTATTGTCTTGTTTTTTTTACTTGGTTATTTAGCGACGCTGTATCAACTACGAGGTTATTTAGCGTGGATGGAATTGCTGAAAGCGATATGATATTTGGCGTGATGAGACCGAGGATTCGCCATAGATTACCTGACATTTTCCTTACGGTTGGGGAAAACCTCGGGAAAAACCCAACCAGGTAATCAGTCCAAGCGGGAATCGAACCCGCGCCCGAGCGCAACTCCGGATCGGCAGGCATGCGTCTTAACCGACCGAGCTACGCCGGTGGCTAATGTGTTGTTATTGTTGGGTTGGTGGCACTGTTATCTACTCTGTTATCTGTATTTGTTGCCTTTATTCACATTATATCTATATTATGTTTTGTAATTAAATGCACGGTTAATTATAAGATTAAGTTTGAAGTTTCAGGAATCCGGCAACATCGCCGCTAACACACTCTTCTCGTGACACAGATGTAAGAGGTCAATGAACTCAGTGTGTCTCGCTAGATAAGCTGTTCTCTGGCGCTGTGTTGCAATCAAATCGCACCGTGCAGTGGCTTGAATTTAGAGGTTTTTAAAATTATATTTACACGAAAACCGTCCACACTATTGGAATACGTCAGAGGGATAATAATAATGTTTTATTTTCGCTGACAGAGTTAAGGCCATAAGGCCTTCTCTTTAACTCAACCAGCCTTAATCAATACAATACATATTTAAATTACGAATATTTACACTACACTTAAAAGGTTCTCCAGCAATATTGTTCAGTTAAGTTTTAACTACTAGTAGACTACATATTTATTTAAATTTAGATAAACCTATAAGGTAAAGTAGTAACTTAATTTATGAGCTAATTTAATTCAATCAATTATAATTAATTTGAGATTTGAGATAGCTAGTAAAATGATAAAAATTAATTTAATATAAGCTTACTAGAACTATGTTACAGGGAGAAAAAAAAAATATATATATATATATATATATATATATATATATATATCTCTATAAATCTAAAATATATTTCTATAATGAGAATATTAATGTAATTGCCATTAGAGGTTTTGTAAATCTATTTAGAGAAATTAATGATAATAATAAGAATGGACAGATGTTAGTTTCATTATAAGTAATAAATATTAATCAGCAATTAATTTGTTAATTAAGAATTTATGTAATTTTGACCTAAATGAAGTTATTGTCCAACAACCCCTTACATCACTCGGAAGCGAGTTCCAATTTCTAGCAACTGAAACTGTATAAGATGAAGAATATAAAGATGTATTCTGGTAGGGTATAATGAGTAAATTGTTATGATGAGATCTTGTACTTAGCTGATGACATGCGGATAAATTTTGAAAACGAGAAGCCAAATAGATTGGGGTAGCGGTGCGCAGAATTTGAAATAAGAGAATGCAGGGCTCGTCGATCGCTTAGCCTTATTCTTTATTAGTTTTCCTATCCATATGGACAGAAATCACGATCCTACTCGCAATAGTTACCGAATAAGATGTTGTTAAACATTTAGGAAAAACTATGAACTTTGCACCAATATTAAATGCATATAGAGTGTTAGTTGGGAGGTCGGAGGGAAAAAGACCTTTGGGGAGGCCGAGACGTAGATGGGAGGATGATATTAAAATGGATTTGAAGGAGGTGGGATATGATGATAGAGATTGGATTAATCTTGCACAGAATATGGACCAATGGCGGACTTATGTGAGGGCGGCAATGAACCTCCGGGTTCCTTAAAAGTCATAAATAAGTAAGTAAGGAAGGCTAATAATCGTCCTCGGATTTTTTAAAAGTGTGCAGCAAATATTATGAAGTTTTAAAACAGACGAATAAACTTATAAAACACAGAAAAGTTTATTGGATGCAATAAATTTGTACAGGGAATATGTGAAACAAAACAATGCTTAAACATAATCAATCAGGATGTTATTGCAATCGTGATCTAAATTGCTTTCCCTTGATCTCAATAAGAACGGAAAGCATCAAAGTAGGCGTGTTATGACTTACAGCTCGTACATATTTTTAAGAAGCATTTCAGTGTATTTACTCTTATTGCGTTTCTAGTTATTTATTTCATAGCAAGCTTGTTGTCAGTTAAATTCAAAGTGTGTTTATACTTGTATTTTCATTTACACTGTCATGTACAATCTAGATCATACAGTACATGAAGCAATGCTATCAATCACTTTGTTTATTTGAAACGTGATCAAAAATAGAGTTTCCGACAGCCAGCACTGACTTAAATCATAGTTATACTATCTGTTATTGCGTTGAAAATTGGGGATGAAATAGCATTCTCTTCAACAGGCGAAAAAGAGATTTTATAAGTAGATTTCTATCCCATTAAAGAGTTTACCGATCGATAATAATTACAAAACTTTCAAATCAATACACTCTACAAATTTCCATTGACTATTACACTTTTATTATGTCATACTACTTTTGACCAATAAAACGTTACGAAAGGACGTCTTTCAACCAATCATGGCTGCTTATCGCATAATTTTATCGCGTCCCTAGCATTTGTTTAATTGTATCGCTTCCCTAGCATTTGTTTGATTTTATCACTACCCTAGCATTTGTTTCTTTGTTTGCCAACATTTCAAACTGCACTGGTCTGGACGTCAAAAAACAGAAAATTACAAACCTCTCCAGTCGATGCAAAGCAGTTTCAAATATGACTCGCATTGGCATTCAAGAACAAGAATTAATAATAAAGATGACTGGTCATAGCTATGCATCTTCCCTGAAACCCTATTTACAAATAAATAAAGAGCACCATTCGGAAATCTTGAATAAGTTGAGGAATACACCATGTACAGCAACAAGTTCACATCTTTTACGCACACGTCCAATATAACATCAACTGAACCACCAACCACTAAAACATTCAAATTTTAAAACTGTACTTTCAATAATTGTTCCTTTTAAAATTATTCATGTTGATTTTTTTATTTCATCGTCCTTAATTAAAACTTTTCTTGTTTATTTCGTCATCCCTAATTAAAACTTTTCGAACACTTGTTTATATTATTTAAGTTAGCTTCTGCTATATAATATTATGGATAGTCACATATCAGAGATTGTTTAATATTAAGATTTATTGAAAATCATCTGTCAAGTGACGTTGATTACTGGGATCCGGATAATTGAAGTGGAATGCAACTGTTTTAATAAAAATGAAACTGAATCAACAAAGCCTTCTTGACTAGTAACCGTCGACAGAGTTCAATGAAGATTCTATAGTTGGCACAACTGATAACAAGAAAACGGCTAATCATAACACTCTACTGTCATCTAGCGTAATATTTGTAATGTTGAGATAGTACAATAATACATTTGAAGTCAGTTGTATTTTCGTAAGTCAATTAAAATTTTTTGTATTGGAGTACTCCGTTACTTGCAATCTTTATAATATACTTTCTTCTAATCATGTAATAGTCAATTAAATCTCACTCGAGTTTTGATTTTCTCTAGATAAATAAAAACCTCTAGTGAGATTACTGTTGATGAAACAAAAGTAATAACTTATTGGCGCGTAAACTCTCGCCGACCGCGTTAGACGATCCATGTCCTGCCGATGTAACCTTTGTGTACAGCTCTATGGAGGTATTTTTGAAGTGGAGTGGTAACTTACAGTGAAGATCCAAAAAATAACTCTTGGATTAGTAATAGAAAAGTGATATCATCCTCAGAGTGGACCAATGCCATGAAGATGTCCACAAACATCGCAGCAGTACGATCGGTTCCAGGTCATTCCTTTCAAGATAAAAACTGTCGTCATCCAGGATGCATCGAAGTAGAAACCCTTGGGCGTGTTTTGGGTTATTGCCCTAAAGGAGAACTACTGAGGAACAATTGCCACCATGAAGTGAGAAGCTCCATCGCAACCTCTCTTCGGAAAGCAAAGTGGGAGGTTTACGAAGAAGTGCACTGCTTGGCTGAGAATGGGTCAACGAGAAGAGCAGACATTATAGCCATCGATCGCCGGGAAGAAAAGAAGCCTCATTCTTGACCCCACTGTCCGTTTTGAGGATGATCAACAAGCCAATAACGTTAACGATGAAAAGAAGTCTATTTACAACTCATGTAAAATGTTTAAATGTTAGGCCTATGTTTTATTTAACGACGCTCGCAACTGCAGAGGTTATATCAGCGTCGCCGGATGTGCCGGAATTTTGTCCCGCAGGAGTTCTACTGACATGAGCCTGTCGCATTTAAGCACACTTAAATGCCATCGACCTAGCCCGGGATCGAACCCGCAACCGTGGGCATAGAAGGCCAGCGCTATACCAACTTGCCAACCAGGTCAACCAACTCATGTATTCCTCACTTCAGTGAGAGATACAAAATAAATATTAATACATGGGAAGTGAAAGGACTTCTTTTTGGCGCTAGGGGAACTTCATTTAAGTTAACCAAAACCATTCTTTCTCTTAAATTTTCTAATGAGGACATTAACAAAATTTGTGTAATGGTATTGAGAGATTCATTATCCATTTTACACAATCACTTATATAATAGGCTACTATATATATATATTTTTTTACTTTATTTCATTACTCTTCAATGTATTTTCATCTCATGTTTCTCCGAAATCAAATTGTACTTTATTTTTAAATTTATCATTGTTCCATATTCTCTCCGCAATCATATTGTATTTTTCATTTAACCTCTGCTTTGAATTCTGGATCTTAGTGGTCAGCCGTAGATTTCGGCCAGATGTCCCAAATTGTGGAATTTGTGTGGTGTGTAAATGTTTTATAAGAGACTCAAGCAATATAGAATGATAATGGTTTGTGTTACATTAAGGTCTGGTGTCGTCGCGAAATAGTGCCTCACAGCACAATATGACATTAGAGAAAACAGTTTTCTGTCCCATACAACCTCGCGGAGTTTTCGGTTTAATTACTTTTCACTCTGTACATATCAGGCTACGCGTACGCGGACGGGGCCTGGCTCTATCAGGGGCTGATACAAGTGGGCCACCTGTCAGCATCGAAATCACGAATGCACCTAGGCCGCTTGTCGGACTTCGATAATCATTGAATACATGGGGCGCACAATGAGTCAAAGCGTGCGTAAGACCCATTCCGGGTCCAGCCTTGTAAAGCCAGCCTGTCAACTCAGACGACACCGCTGTATTCCGTCCAATTGTTCACTTCGTTGGGTCCGGCGGCTTTCCATTTCACAGCCGTGCATGGCCATAATTACCGGAGTAGGGGTCGCCCATCCCTGTGCGGTAATGGCTGCTAAAACAAATTATCGATTTTATATCCTAGGATAAAAATTAGGCTTTAATAATGGTAATAGACTTGGTAGAGATTTATTTTAAAATGGCGACAATTCCCAACGAAATCGTGGTTGGATAATGCTTACTATCAGGTGCGGCGTTCGTAGTCTCAAACCAGCTCCAGGGCAATGAAATTTTAATGGTCATGGAAATCCATAGTCTTCGAGAAAGCTGGTTTAATATCGTATATTAATCGTGAATGAAGTCTGTATCCCGGGTAGAATATAGCGGCCGTTTCTTTCACACGTCAAAGTTCACTTTGATACATAGACCTATTGTAGGTCTCGCATTGTATGGGTAATGATCGGTAGTAACTTGATATTCAGATGTACTCAAAAACAAATACACTGCTCCGTCGATTTAGTAGAATGCATTTGAGTCTAAATAAAGCTGAAAGCTGTATAACGTGGTCTGTTGTGACGAGAATCCAAACCCCCGCATACTGTGAAGCATCGTGTCAAGCCTTAGGCCTAAATAAGCACCAGGAGAATTTCTAGGGGGTAAAAGCATCGGGCACGTAGAACTGACATCTCTTTGCCATTAATTCCGATTGTGAAGATAGGAGTCTTAACGTCTCTTTATATTAGAAAGATGCTAAGAGGGACATAAATGGATTGTCACCTGGAATGGAATGAACATTTCCAAAAAAATATTTTCTATTATTCACTCATTAAAGCGACTGAAGCACTTTCTTCCCGATAAATTAAAATTAATCCTTGTACAAACACTCGTGAGGCCACACTTTGACTACTGCGATATTATATTAAGTAACCTAAATGAAAATTTGAGCAGCAGGCTACAACGTGTGCATAATGCGTGCGTCCGTTATATTTGTAATATTCGTAAGTATGATCATGTTCCCCCGTCTTTCCAAACTCTGTCTTGGCTAAGGCTAAGCGATCGACGAGCCCTGCATTCTCTTATTTCAAATTCTGCGCACCGCTACCCCAATCTGTTTAGCTTCTTGTTTTCAAAATTTATCCGCATATCATCAGCTAAGTACAAGATCTCATCATAACAATTTACTCATTATATCCTAGAATAAGACATCTTTATATTCATCATCTTATACAGTTTCAGTTGCTAGAAATTGGAACTCGCTTCCGAGTGATGTAAGGGGTTGTTGGACAATAACTTCATTTAGGTCAAAATGACATAAATTCTTAATTAACAGATTAATTACTGATTAATATTTGTTACTTATAATTAAACTAACATCTGTCCATTCTTATTATTATCATTAATTTCTCTAAATAGATTTACAGAACCTCTAATGGCAATTACATTAATATTCTCATTATAGAAACATATTTTAGATTTATATATATATTTTTTTCTACCTGTAACATAGTCCTAGTTAAATTAATTTTCATAATTTTACTAGCTATCTCAAATATTAAATTAATTATAATTGATTGAATTAAATTAGCTCATAAATTGGGTTTATCTAAATTTAAATAAATATGTAGTCTACTAGTTGTTAAAACTGAAGAATATTACTGGAGAACCTTTTAAGTGTAGTGTAAATATTTGTAACTTAAATATGTATTGTATTGATTAAGGCTGGTTGAGTGGAAGAGAAGGCCTTATGGCCTTAACTCTGCCAGCGAAAATAAAACATTATTATTATTATTATTATTATTATTATTATTATTATTATAATTATAAAAGAACGTTGGAATGAACAATGGCTCAGTAGGAAAAATGGATTCCTAAGAAATTGTATTTGACAGACTCGGCAAGACTAATTTATCACTAGATTTCATAACAACGTAGTTTTTATAGAGGCATGGGAAGTTCGGAAGTTATTTTCAGAGGTTTCAAATTATAACAGAGAAAGGACCTCAGTGTGTATGCGAAGATATATTACAAACTGTGGGACACTTTCTGTTTAAGTGCGAAGTGTTTGAACGCAGAAGATTTGTATTGATATCACACTTCTCAGAATGTAATATTCCTTATGCGTGTCTTCTTTCAAAATTATTTTACGAGAAATATTGCTATAAAGAGTTTATTAATTTTGTAAGATTCATGTTTGTAACATTTTAGACATTTGTATAAGCTTATAATATACGTTAGTCTTTGTAGATAGTATTTATAAGTGTTTATAAAATTAATATTCTATGAATTACTAGTGGCTTGTGCAGCAAATGCTGCAAATTAAGTTCATTAGACGTTCAAATAAAAATTTTTCAGATTTATTTTCAATGAAAAATACCAGACATTTTGAAAGTCATTTGCTTCCATAATAATGAAACATACTCCCTCTGAAAGGTCTTTTTTATGTCAAATACTTTTTCTTGAACCAATACACCTTCACTTTTTGAGTTTCAAAACGCAAGTAACAATGTCAGGACGATCAGTGGCTTTTTAATGTGGGAGTAAAGCTATAGTTATTCTAGGTCATTGTGGATTGTAGGCGAAAGTTAAAAAATTGTCAGGCTTGCTATGGTTTCGAACAATGGACATAGAATCTTGGTATAGCTGCTGCATAGAGAGTGTGAAATGTTGAGGGTAAAATCATTTTATCCTGCTAAGAGATCTTGCTGAAATGATCGGGAGACTACAAGATTTTGTAGGTCTCTTATTTTATCAGTAAGTAATACTTTTGATCTTTTCTTAGAAACTGTAATTTTTGCGCTCTCTCGAGCCAATAATGAAGAGAATTATGCATATAAATGTCTACACCACACCGCCATTAAGTATATGAAAAAGACCCAACTCCACTCGATTGATAACAACTATAAAAATATTTGATGTTTAATAACAATATAATTATCTTACGTAAGTTTTCGTAAAATATATATATATATATATATATATATATATATATATATATATAAAATAGCCGCCACTCAGTAAATTATAGAAATGAAGATCTAATTTTAGGTATTTTCTACAGCTACTTATATAACCCCAAAAGTTTCACTATTATATCATCAATATAGCATTAATATGTATAATTAATATAAAAAAATATTCACATCATGGCATTAACTATAATAATATTTCATTTCTAATGGTAATAATGTCATCAGACCACCGCAAGTTTTGTAGATTTTAATAACCAATACATAGCTGTACTCAGAAAATTACACACCGCAGAATCAGACCTATAAATTATTTTTAGTAAGTCTTGAAGTTTTTAATAACCAATTGAATCTCAACTCTAAATATGTTAGCAATTCTGCAGAACATGGCCTTCGTGTAATAGCCTATTGTTTATTGTAGTGTCTTTTGTTTTATTCTGAAATGCAATTAATTCTCAAAACTGGAAAAAGATGGATTTTGGAAAACATGAAAATTATGTAGGAAAACCAACGCTTCACTAAAAGTTACTATTTTTCTGAAAATCCTTGGATGACAAGCTTCAAAATGACGGGTCATTCATTAAATCCGTTCAGCCGTTTTTCCGTAATTTTCATTATCAGTTCAAATTATATATATATATATATATATATATATATATATATATATAATCATAGTGTAGTATGTATGCTAGGTATATGCATATGTACTTTTTCAACCGTATATAAAACTATAAACCTAACATACCTAATGGTGAAATAGGTTTTCTATGGTTCTGGAGAGTCAGTAACCTTCATCCACCTTCTTGGCCGGTTTTGCATGTAATACGGTAGGATTTTTGTTTTGATGCTTTAGAGCAGGGGTTCTCAACCTTTTCAAAATTTGCTAACACCGCCCACATGTAATATTAAATGAGCGAACACAATGAAATGGATTAGGCTTAATAGTCCTATTGTTTTTTTAGTCAACTGTCCAAAGACAGGTTTGAATCTCATAACTGAGACCAATAAGGCATCACTCATGAGGCAACTAAGCGAGGAGAAAATGGGGTTGGGTGGCCAGTTCCTTTATGAGTACATAAATAAAATAAATTAATTTTTAAAACACAAGGATTATGATATTCTTTAACTAGAATGTTACTCAGAATTTCAGTGATCTCCATGGAGAAGTCGCATGTAGGTACAAATAAACAATCCTGCAAATTTGAATTTAGTCATTCATGACCTTGCTTTGTTCTTGAATTGTCAGGAATATGACCAGACATTTGAAAGAAACAGTCTGCAGTATCTGGAGTCTTTCGTAACTTTCTGCTTCTCAAAAACACATATTTCAGCGCTAAGAAGGAATGGGGATCTATGAACTTAAGTTCCATACGAGCAGCCATATTATTCTCTTAAATAATTTTAATATTTCTTATTAACTCCACACTGAATTGAAAGGGGTTATACATCATGAAATACTAGAAGGCCTACCAGGTCTCTAACATTATTATAATGTATAGATAGGAATACTGTTTTTTCTGGCTCGTAAAACAAAGTTTGAAATTATTGTAAAAAGTACCTTAGGAGCATTCGTGTTCACGAGCATATTTAAACTCGCATAACGAGAGCACTAAATGTCATTAATAGGGCTAGGATTTTGATTAAATTGCATGTTTTTTCTAGTAAGCCAGAAACATAGCTGCTTTAGTATTTATACGTTATGTGATAAACTGAGTGTTTTAAGACACATTTGTTAGGGTATTTTTTTTTTTGCATTTTTTGCCTGTTTCAACTCACGAGAGCATCTTTTGTTTTATTTTTTCATTTTTTAGGCATTTTCATTTAATTTTGGCCATAAATCCCCATTATTAATGTAAAATAATGTTTATTTCCTTTGATATTTTCTTTACATACTTTGTCCATTAATATCCATTATTTTTATGATATTTTAATCGTTTTTCTACAAAAATATTACCATTTTAACGTAGTATACCCCATGTAATGGATCAGTCTAACCACCCCTTCAATATAGACTCCTCTATACCTGCTAATTCCGGATAAGAGTGCCCTTGTGGTAGACTACATGGAAACTAAAAGTAAAGTAAATCCATGGTGTTACAGCCCATGAAGGGCCAAGACCGACCAGCCGACTGCTGACCTCATGTCCACATACCGACGCAGAGGTGAACGATCATACATGTAAACTACATCAGGTAAAATAATTAAAGTGTACTTACTTACTTACTTACAAATGGCTTTTAAGGAACCCGAAGGTTCATTGCCGCCCTCACATAAGCCCGCCAGCGGTCCCTGTCCTGTGCAATATTAATCCAGTCTCTATCATCATACCCCACCTCCCTCAAATCCATTTTAATATTATCCTCCCATCTACGTCTCGGCCTCCCTAAAGGTCTTTTTCCCTCCGGTCTCCCAACTAACACTCTATATGCATTTCTGGATTCGCCCATACGTGCTACATGCCCTGCCCATCTCAAACGTCTGGATTTAATGTTCCCATTATGTCAGGTGAAGAATACAATGCGTGCAGTTCTGTGTTGTGTAACTTTCTCCATTCTCCTGTAACTTCATCCCTCTTAGCCCCAAATATTTTCCTTAGCACCTTATTCTCAAACACCCTTAACCTCTGCTCACCTCTCAAAGTGAGAGTCCAAGTTTCACAACCATACAGAACAACCGGTAATATAACTGTTTTATAAATTCTAACTTTCAGATTTTTCGACAGAAAACTGGATGATAAGAGCTTCTCAACCGAATAATAACATGCATTTCCCATATTTATTCTGCGTTTAATTTCCTCCCGAGTGTCATTTATATTTGTTACTGTTGCGCCAAGATATTTGAATTTTTCCACCTCTTCGAAGGATAAATCTCCAATTTTTATATTTCCATTTCGTACAATATTCTGGTCACGAGACATAATCATATACTTTGTCTTTTCGGGATTTACTTCCAAACCGATCGCTCTACTTGCTTCAAGTAAAATTTCCGTGTTTTCCCTAATCGTTTGTGTATTTTCTCCTAACATATTCACGTCATCCGCATAGACAAGAAGCTGATGTAACCCGTTCAATTCCAAACCCTGCCTGTTATCCTGAACTTTCCTAATGGCATATTCTAGAGCGAAGTTAAAAAGTAAAGGTGATAGTGCATCTCCCTGCTTTAGCCCGCAGTGAATTGGAAAAGCATCAGATAGAAACTGGTCTATACGGACTCTGCTGTATGTTTCACTGAGACACATTTTAATTAATCGAACTAGTTTCTTGGGAATACCAAATTCAATAAGAATATCATATAATACTTCCCTCTTAACCGAGTCATAAGCCTTTTTGAAATCTATGAATAACTGATGTACTGTACCCTTATACTCCCATTTTTTCTCCATTATCTGTCGAATACAAAAAATCTGATCAATAGTCGATCTATTACGCCGAAAACCGCACTGATGATCCCCAATAATTTCATCTACGTACGGAGTTAATAATTAAAGTGTACTACTTAGAAAAATTTATGTAAAATTCAATTTAATTACTGGTCTAAATATTAAGTAGTACAAAACCTCTTTTCCTACTAAGCCAATTATGTAAGATCAATTTTTAGGGCATTTTAGGGCATTTTTGAAAGATTGTTAGGTCATAAATGCATTGTTTTTAGAACATTTTTTCATGATTTATAGGTCTTCAAAATCTTAGCCCTAGTCATTAAAAGAGCACCAGGTTGAGAGCGCCTGCTTTAGAGGTTTATTAATCGTAATACTCGTATTAATGTATGCATTTTTACTTGCATTCGCAGCTCTAAAATCGTTGCTGGTTCCTGTGAAAGGAAGAGAAAATGGTTTTTAAGACTCACAGAGAGCCATTATAGTTATTGGGACGACATTGTGAATTGGACTGAGAGAAGCGTGTATTGAGTTTGACACCATGACTGAGAAGTAGGTTATGTCCGTCATAATTTGAAATCTTTTGATGCCATTCCCACTTCACACAAACGTTCGGCATTGTGTGGGAAAAAAGTATTGTCACGTTACAACCCGGCCCCTTTTCAAGTGTGAAAGTCATTGCTACATTCCTCAGGATCAATACCTTCGCTTCTCGTATATTTTCTTTCACAGAGGGAGTGAATTCTTCTATTTCTAAGCGGACTTCAAAGAAAACGCCTGAGTCGAAGGCGTGGATTGGAATGTCCTGTCTGTCCTTGTGTGCTAGGCCACATAGACGGGTGTTTCCATCATGTATAATTTCAGATTATTTGGATCTTATAAATTTAGGCCTACTGATACATCCTGTCGTAAATCTGGTTGCTTTGTCACCAACATATCTGTTGAGGAATACAGACGATGTTCTCTCAATCGAAGGGTTCCATCTAGCTGTGTTTTCCCGTGTTTACAGGATGTTATCTGAAATTGGCAAGCTACCAAGTGTTCCATTGAGGTCTGAAAAAGAACCGGTACCGCTACCTGATTTGAATTTACAATGAAATTCATAAGAAGGACAACCTTAGTAATTTGTCTTATTTTCTTACCGAGTTTATATATTTAATTGTGAAATAAACTAATTTGGAATAACACAAGATGCTGCATTTTGAATAATGTATCATACCACAATGTTCTAAAACGTAGAAAAACGTCTATAATGCCTCTCTCCATTTAAAAGTTCGCCCATCAATAACTTCCCAACCGTTACATTTCGGACATAAGTATATCAGGTTAAATCGATGTAGATTAACCCAAACTACATTATCCTGAAGTAACTTACATTACTCCTGAGGCAGCCTGTATAATGAGGCGTACAGTAGTGGCAAAAAAAAATCGGACCGACCCTTGTAGCTGATTTCAGAACCTTGTTCACTCCAGAGCACGATAGACTGGTAACTAAGACGTTCGTGATTAGAATCCTACCTGGGAAGGAAACCTTCTTTTTTGTTCCTTATTCAAATTTATTCCCAATTCTTTTCGATTGCAGCGATATTTTAGCTACTTAATTAAATTATTATTCCCAAAACATGAATTTTACCAGCAATCGAAAAGTATTGGGAATAAATTTGAATAAGGAACAAAAAAAAGTTTCCTTCCCAGGCAGGATTCGAACCACGAAAGTCTTAGTTACCAGTCTTTCGTGCTCTGGAGTGAACAAGGCTCTGAAATCAGCTACAAGGGTCGGTCCGTTTTTTTTTTTTTTTTTTTTTTTTGCCGCTACTGTACATAATGACGATGATGAGGTTAGCATAAGACTCCGGATGAATTTACTCTTGAAAAGATATTGTACAAGGCGCTATACTGGAGAATTAGCACGGTCACTTTGAACCGTGCCGTTACGTTTACCACCAAATTTAAGTAAATACACAATGTCACCAACATAAGAACATGACGTTGGTGTGTGGCGTAGTTGGCGGGAGAAATTTTTTCTCTCTCTGTCTACCTCCTTCGTTCTGAACATTATTGAGAGATAGCACCACTGTTAGCGACAATGTGTATTTGCGTAAATATTGCGAGTAAATTATGACGAGTGCCTTAGATGAGAGGCTCGGGACAGAAACAGTTTTGCTGTAGCGCATGCGCGGACCTCTCATGCAGTGGGAGCGTGATCCTTACTTGAATTTATTTTTGCGTGTACTTGCAGATTAAATGATTGAGATCCCTTCTTGCTCCGGTTACAGGCCTTGCATTTACGAAGGTTATGTTAGGTTAGCTTAGATTAGCTTAGCTTAGGTTAGGTTAGATTAGCTTTGGTTAGGTTAGATTAGTTTTGGTTAGGTTAGCTTAGCTTTGGTTAGGTTAGGTTAGGTTAGGTTAGGTTAGGTTAGCTTTGGTTAGGTTAGGTTAGCTTTGGTTAGTTAGGTTAGCTTTGGTTAGGTTAGATTAGCTTTGGTTAGGTTAGGGTAGCTTTGGTTAGGTTAGCTTGATTTGATTCGTCCATGTAGTAGTTTAAATTATATAATATTACAGTTTTTGATTCGTAATATTGTTAAAAAATAATAGGCCTATAATGAAAGCGGTGAATAATTTCAAGGTCCTTAAATTTTTTTTTCGTAAAAGGCTAGGTATTTTTCTATAGGCCAGAAATAAAACAGCAACGCCGTCATAATTACTTACTTTACGCTTTGGCGAACATTAACCGGAAATTAACTTTCCGTCATTTTAATTGTATTCCATGAAACACACCTTTTTTCCTGTTAATTTCCTTGTGATAACCTAGTTTATTATCTTATTACATCTTCATTTTCTTTTAATGCATTCAAAAAACCGCCGTTGTACTACATAAAACCTTGAACTTGACTAATGGAGTGAATTATTTAAGAATATAGTCGCGAATTTGACTACCACCATTTCGATTATATTTTGTTTGATACGGCTCGGTACGGCCCGGTGACTAGTGGCCAGCGAGTAGAGTCGACTATCGATATTGGTCTGCCGTGCGTATTATCCAGTTGTTCCTTCCGTTCTATTATATAGAAGTAATGGCGAGACAACATATCTTCGCCTTCGTTCGGGCTTTAATCCGGGGTCTTCAGCCTGCATATTGTCATGCTGTCGACAGAAGAACACACATGACAGTGCTCTGGCAGGCTCTGTACCTAAGTCAACGCGGGACATAACTTTGTCAAAGGATAATTGTCCATTTTGTAGGCTGGATTTGAAACCACGACCCTCACTTCCACACGAAGCGCCTAGTCTCTTTGGGCCAATAAAAATATGTTTGTGTAATGGGCTGCGTGCTGCAGGCCCGGTTAATTGCGTTGAGCCCAGAAATCTATCAAACTGCTGTTTATCACTACAAGGATAATGGACCTCATCAAAGGCCGAACATCGCTCAAGCGTGACATCTATCCGTGTGCGATCAGATATCACAAACAGGTTTGATTGCATCAGTTGGAAGTTCGCCCCCATGCCTGGGATTCCTCGTCCATCCCGGAAAACAGGACGCTCAGATCACCGGCTTTCTGTCGATTAAAACATGGAGACCTCTAGAAACTGCAAGATTAAAATCCGCATAAGACTGTAGACCTCAGCGAGTTACCTCTCCGACCTGCCACAACGTTCACGAACTTCTATAGAGGTTGAACAGGAAGTAATGGCATTACTTTCAGTGGGTTATTCTTTGAAATATTTCAAACAAAAGAACTTAATAGAATTTTACTCGTTTTTATTCATTTTCGAAATAAGAATTGTTTTATATGAAACATTTCATGGCGTGTTTTGGGAAAGCCATTGAATTTATTCCCAGTATGTTCAGTGAATTTAAGAGAGCAGTGCTGACGTCGTACAAAATTTTGTCCAATATTCTTTTGAGAAGATTAACTCCGTATGTGGATGAAATTATTGGGGATCATCAGTGCGGTTTTAGGCGTATAGATCGACTATTGATAAGATTTTTTGTATTCGACAGATATTTGAGAAAAAAATGGGAGTATAAGGGTACAGTACATCACTTATTCATAGATTTCAAAAAGGCATATGACTCGGTTAAGAGATAAAGTTTATATAACATTCTTATTGAATCTGGTATTCCCAAGAAACTAGTTCGATTAATTAAAATGTCAATTTCATGTTGAAGCCATTACCCCAAGCAGTTTTAACCAAAATTAATACAATACCAGCTAAATTTTCAAATCAATTTATTAAAATTTATTCACATTGTTACAGACACGCCAGGCTGTACTAAATTTATGGACCTGACAACCTCCATATTGTATCAGTAATATATCTATGATTTACATCAATTTCATCAACTACAATTGGATGAAACGTCTTAACAACACGCATTTTAACAAAATATAAACATGTTAATGACAAAACGACACTGCGCTTTAGTTCAACGTCAAACATCAAAATCAACAGAAACTGCCCTATTCAACGAACTTTAAATCGGCAAATACAGCCAACATATGTTCAACGTGATTATAATTTTTAAAGTGATTTTACAAAGTGTTCACATTTCAATGACTACGCTAATAGTGGTTACAATTCTTCAACAGTTTTAATTTTTATATAGGGTATTTTAGATCATATCACATGACTTGCAGTGATTTAAATCGGCAAATACAGCCAACACATGTTCAAAGTGATTTAAACTTTTAAAGTGTTTATACAAAGTGTTCACATTTCAATAACTACGCTAATAGTGGTTACAATTCTTAAACAGTTTTATTTTATATTTTAGATCATATCATATGACTCGCAGTGATTTAACCTAACACAACATGTATATCATAGATCAACCTAAGTTAAGTCCAAGCAATCACACTAATATGACCCGAAAATTACCACATTAAGTTCCATCTAATAGGCAAGGTTTTCATCATATTAATCTAACTTCACATCTGAAGATGATACACAAGTATCGAAAACGTTAATGAAAATTTATTTAATTTATGATAAGCAAAGGCGGTTTTGTGCACATATAATTATAGTCAAATAATTAAAATGTGTCTCAGTGAAACTTACAGCAGACCTGTCTTTGGACAGTTGACTAAACAACATTGCAATTTCAAACAACTTATTGGTATCATATTGATGTGTGAATCGTTTCCATTGTCAATTGCATTTTTGCCTCGCGATTAGGCCTCATGGAATGAGGAAGCGATTATGAAGTAGTTAACGAGAAGGCTTCGTCTTGTTAAATTTAAATGCAGGGAGTATGAAGACAGAAATGAAAAGAAATATTGAACTTCTATTTCCAATCCTAAAAAATCCTTAACTATACCAACCATGTTCACAATAACAATGACAAACAGCTTTACACAATAACTGTAGGAATTCGATGAATCCCTTACAACTTTTTGTTCATTAATTTATTGCTTTTAATCGTAAGAAATTTTCATGTAATACAGTAATGTTTACTAGACGTTTCTTTCCAATTATACATACTGTGCTACACAGGCTATGAAATGGCGATACTTATTAATGGAGCAATGCTGAAATGGATTTGATAGGATAAGCTGGAACTTTAGGATAAATCTGAATCAAATTTGAAGGAGTTCAAATTCTTTTCTTTCTGTGAGAAATCTACAGGGTGATCCGTTTGGGTATGGATAAAATAAAAACACCGTAAAACCTTTACTACTGAACTTTATTTGTTGAAACTTTGTGCATACAACACTGAAAGATGGGAGATTCCTCAGAGCTCAACATGATCCCCATTGAGCACCATGCACAACTCATAACGGTGATGCAATTCAGCCCATGTGCGTTGTAACATAAGAGGGGTGATTTGTCGAAAAGCTTGAGTAATTTCTACTCTCAGATCATCAATGTTCCTGGGTTTCTGTGAATAGACAATGTCTTTAACAAAACCCCACACGAAGCAGTCAGGAGGGGTTAGATCTGGGGAGTTTGGGGACCAAGCCAAGAGATAGCTGCTTCTCGTACTGGGTTTCGCCTGCGACCTCCTGCATGTTTTTTGTTTAACACAACCTGTTTCTACAAATGTTCGATACCACAACATTATGGAATCGTATTTAGGTACATTACGCACGCCATACTCACGTCGAAATTCCCTTTGAACTCTTTTAACACTCTCAAATTTAGCATACCAAAGAATTCATTGTGCCCGCTGTTGATTTGTAATAGCTATTTTAATCATCTACGATTTTCATTTGTCCTTTCAGATTAGTCTATACATTTTTGACTGTCATTATGGAAACTCCCATCTTTTAATCATAATATAACCAGCAAGAAATTTTTCCTACTGTAATAATAGTTTTATTGTTTATATAGTTATTTTTGTGTGTGTTAGTTTGGATAGTTTGAGTCCGTGTGTAGTAGGTATAGTTCAGGTATTTAGTTAGTATAATTTTTGTATTCAGTTGTATGGTTTTTGTATGTTTAGTTTAGATAGTTTGTGTGTTTAGATTGTATAATTTATGTGTGCAATTTGTATAGGTGTTTGTGTGTTTAGTTTGTATGTGAGTTAAGACTGTATATGTGTTCTGCTTGTATAATATTATGTGTGTTTAGTGCGGATAGTTGTGTGTTCAGATTATAATTTGTGTGTTTAGTTTGCATAGTTTTTTTGTGGATGTTTAGTTTGCATAATTTATGTGTTTAGTCTGTATAGGTTTCCGTATTTAGTTTGTATAATTTGTTTATTTGTTTAGATTGTAAGTGTATAGTGTAAGCTCTCTTGGACTGGCTCCCCAAGTGTAGTAGACCTTCAGCTCACCCTACACTCCTGTAGGAGGCCGTTGCCTTTATAGGATTTTAGACTTTTCGTATTTCGTTTAATAATACATAGGTTGCATAAAAAGTAATGGCAACACTGCTGTCACGTGACGATGGTGCGTTCGAGACTTGCCAGCTGTGTGGACATGAACAAGGACTGTTAGATGAGTTAGTGCAGCCAGAGGCGACAGTACTCTGTCAATCTACTGCAGTGAGTAGAACGTTGACTCGCCGATAGACTGCGCGTGAGTTAGCAGCGGAAGTCTGAGTATGTCACAGAACTGTGCTCCACATTCTGCAAGACATTCTGGGTTACTGCGGTTTAACAACGGCACCGCTATTCAGTCGCACAGGCCTTGTCGGACCGGTACCAAAGGAAAAATGACGACTTTCTTGGACGAATCGTCGCTATGGACGAAACCTGGTCTCGCTCATACGAACCAATCAATCTTGAAACGTCAATGAAATGAATGGAAGCATCCATGTTCTTCTCGTCCGGAGAAAGTGCGCCCTACACAAAGTGCTGTGAAGGAGATGTTCATTGTGGCGTATGACACTGATGGGGTAATACTGCACCACGCTGTACCTCCAAGGCAGACGGAAAACGCGGACTACTGGAACATCCACCGTATTCACCCGATATGATCCATGCGATTACGATCTTTTCGCCAAAGTGAAAGAACCACTGCGAGGGACCCGGTACAATACTAGAGATGAACTTATCCGTGCTTTAGGGCGGTCAATACGGAACATCAACAAAGATGGACGCGCTGATGGTGTACGACGCCTTCCAAACATTTGGCAAACCGTAATAAATAAGGGGGGCAACTATATAAAAGGTACGTAAATGTTGTACCCCTGTGAATAAAACCATGTCAGAAATATCGAACTGTTGCCATTACTTTTTATCCAACCTTAGTAGCTTTAGTATAATAAATTAATATTATCCATACCCAAACGGATCAGACTGTAGTTCCTTCGTACCTAACGAAGCAGATTGCTTAGCCCGCATGTGTTTTCATGAGAAGTGAAGAAAGAGTAGAAGTATTTTCGATCAGTAAAGGCACTGAGAGCAGAAGGGTTGGTTATCCCTAGGTGAAATCGATAGCGTCGACAGGAAATTGGTCATATTGCCTGTGGGTAATCGTGTGTGACTTAATGAATTTCGATCAATGTCCGCTCTGGTAAATAACACCACAAGATTCCTGTCTCTCTCTGTCACTTAATTTTCCGTTATCTGCCTTCACATTCCAGAACACCCGTATTGAACATAAAGCTAATTATACTCGAAGAGAGAAGGTAGTAGTGGAGTGTGGTTTATCAACGGGAGGGAATCCCTATTCCGATTATTCCACGTTATAAACGTGTTTTCGACTTCAAGTAAGAATGTAGAATAATAAAAAACAACCTGCCTTTTTGCCTTCTCCACGAAAAATAAATAAGTAACGATAATCTAACCTGATGGCCTATCATAACTATTTTCCACCTCCGCGTCAACCCTTTCACGCAAATTGTTTAACTAAAAGTAACTTGACGTGTACTCTCATGGGAATAAAAGTTGAATTTATGTCAATGTTGGCTCCCTTGTAAGGTATTATTGCTAACACTCAGTGAGGGTGACCATAAAGATCCAGAATAAAAGCACTGCAGAATACCGTCAACGCGGGCTACTTGGACCCTTAAGGTGTTACTTGAACCCAGAAGAAAAACATGTTTTCGTCGATGTAAAATAGCAGTTTGGTGTCGAAAGTTGTGGTCTTTTTTCTCTGCAAACTTTCATCTATACAAATATTTTCACCTAAGTTACTCCAATGGTAAGTAAGCATTTTTTTCTTCTGGGTTCAAGTAACACCTTAAGGGTCCAAGTAGCCCGCGTTGATGGTAATTTAGAAAGACAAAAAGATTAAATACAGGAATTGTTTAGTAAAAAATCCAGAGAAATGCAAACCCAATAGAATCATCAATGGCCAAAATATAAATGGTAATGTAATATTTGGATTGAATCCTTAAGAATATTCAATGAAATTTTTTGAATATCAAAAAATTGGAGACCGAGTGCTTTTAAAATATTACATGTGAATTTAGGAAGTTTGACACATTCACCGAACAAAAGACGATTGTTAACCCTTAAATTGGCAAAACTTTATTTCTCACTCTAGTTTATTGAACTTTGTCGGACTGTAAAGAAAACAACTATCGCAATGTCCATATTTTATATGTTGTATAATATTATAGTATTGTGTATAGTATAGTATTATAGTATTGTGAAATTTTGGTTAAATGTAATTTAATTTAATTTTCCTACCAATTTTTTTTTCTATTGTTCTATTAAAATTATAGTACATAGCCTAGTAACCTATTGTATCCTATAGGATACTTTGTGAATTTAAGGGTTACATAATCATCATTTCAGAAGGATATCAAATCCGCTACTTAGGAGTCACATATCAAGATTCAATAATATTTGATTCAACTGTGGTTACGAAAAACTTTATACGCAACTAGAAATACTGACTTCTTCATCTCTGCTAAAGATCGACCAAAAATTCACAGTAACGGTCACACCTGTTCTAACTTATGAGAGCGAATCATGGACTTTAACCAAGAAAGAACAACAACAGATGCAAACTGCAGAGATTGAATTTTTGAGAAATGTGAAAGGTTGCACATCACTGAATGAAATACGAAATGAAGATGTAAGAACAGAACTGAACATATTTTCCGTCAATGATCGTATAGCTACAAGAAAACAAACAACAATGGATACAACATATTGGAAGAATGGAAAAGGACAATAGTAAAACACAGGCTATACTAAAATACAGGGACATCGTTTCATTTTTACTAACATTTTTAATATTAACCTGGCTATACCTTTGGATCAACGCCGTTTGCTACCCCCTTCCACAACTGGAGTTCGATGATACTGGCGTAATATACAAACAAATCACTTTACTACGTTTAGAAGGGAAGAAAAGTAGTTCATCCATTTACGTAAACTAGAAAATATCGCGCTTTTGAGTTTGATCATTTTCATTAGGTTTTTCTTTAATCAAAATACAGTATAGTATTAACAGTAAGTGTTTTTACTCATGTGGACGTATTCATTATGCAGTGTATATTATACAGTCTACAGCACATTAGCGTACAATATAGAGAATGAAGTTAAATTGAAAAATAATCATGATATGCATATTTAAACACATTTTTGAAAATGGTGGCCGTTCATTTCGATACAGGCTTCAGTTCTAATGTGCATATTATCGCACTATAGACTATTGTACCTAATCCCAATTACCAGTTTCGTCCTTCGTATTAGTAACTCATGTTAAAATAGTTCTGTACCTACTCTATAAAAGAGTACCTTACGTACTGTAAATTCAATCTTCACTTCTGCCCGATCCTAAAAGATAAAATTACTCAGACATGCTATCTACTGTCCGTCCAAGTGGTTACGTCGTAGGGTCGTAGAAAGACAGGGAATCACGTGACGGTTAATTACTTAACGAGGCCCTTTTATATAAGTTGTTTTAAACAGTTGTATATTATAACGTAGACGTCCAATTCCTAACAGAAATTAATGTTCTCACAAAAGAGCTAAGACGACAGCCCAGCCACTAGCTGGCGAATAAAAGCAGGTGGGGGAAACCGGGATACGACAGTACCTGTGCGAAAATGATTCAATATTGAAAGCTCTTTCGTCATTGGAAAACGCGAAAGTATTTTTGGAACGTACTGATTACTATGACCGTAAGCCTACTATGACTGTTGATGCGGTCTTGGATTTGTGTGCAGGACGGTTGAACTTCATTAGTAGAAGTAGTGGAAGTGAAGTACATTCAAAAACTCAGGTACAATAAAAATTGAAGTAAAAATAAAATGATGTCCCTGTATAAACCAGACGTAAAACGAGAAGTGGTAAGACCAAGAAAAAGATGGCTGGAGTGAAGACGGAACAGGCTGCAAGCTTAATCCCTGATAGTGAAGAAGAAGAAGAGGCAGAAATGACTTTTATTTCTGTTTTACGACCGTGAAATGAACATCAAATTCTTTTTAAAACTTTTGCGGAAATAAAAGAATCCGCATGGGTGTGCATGAGACAGGGTAATACGACAGATTTCCTGCTAAGCATGCAAGAATAAAAAAATTAATAACACAAGTGACTGCTTTAACTGTGTAAGATACAGGCTGTTGTTGTAAAACAAAAACTGGTATTCCTACCGTTGTTAAATAATGAAATACAAAGGAAATGAAATGTCCACATAACTGCACTCTGAGATAGGAGCAAAAGTAGTACTGAAACAAAAGAGTAAAGAGACAAAAGAACGGGAGTGGAGTCAAATAACTGAAAATTATAATGCATCTTCAGGGACCCTTGCCTATATATCACTGGAAGAACATTGTATCAGTAGCTATGTGGTACAATAGCGATAATATATCTCGAGGACAATACGGTATTTCATTTTTATGAAACGAAAATACTTGGAAATTCAAACGTGTATGATTTATTATTATTAATATAATAATAATAATAATAATAATAATGATAATAATAATAATAATAATAATAATAATAATAAATCTGTAACCAAACTTTTTCTGGTAATTTTCGATTTTACAAAAGTAATTGGTGTTAACATGTATAATTAACCATCCTGAAACCGAAAATCGCTTTTTTGACATTTTTGTTTGCATGTCTGTCTGTCTGTCTGTATGTTTGTTACCTTTTCACGCGATAATGGCTGAAACGATTTATATGAAAATTGGAATATAAATTAAGTTCGTTGTAACTTAGATTTTAGGCTATACGGCATTCAAAATACTTTATTTCAAAGGGGGGTTATAAGGGGGCTGAATTAAATAAATCGAAATATATCCCTTATTATTAATTTTCATGAAAAATGTTACATAACAAAAGTTTCTTTAAAAATGATTTCCGATAAGTTTTATTCTGTACAAAATTTTTATAGGACTGATATTTAAAAGAGATAAATGAGTTTTAAAATTACAATAACAACGCCATCTAAACGCTGTATTGAAATAAAAACAAATGACTTCGTCTATAAGGGGCCTTGGACAACAACAATCGAAAGCTATTAAACATAGCCTACAGAGAATGTTTCTGTGTTTGTATGAAGTAACATCGAAAGCTAATTAATTGTTTAATTGTTAAATCACCATTGGAAAGTGTAGTTTCTCTAGATGGACATAATTCTATAATGTTATTACAGTAACTTCTGAGTGAAATTTAAGCATATGCAAGACTTTTAAAATAACAATACAATACATTTTCATCGCCGCCTCAAATTATAGCGTTGTTGTTCCTGCAGTAACTGCTATGTGCAAAATATAAAATTTTTGAGTAGGAAGAAAAAACACATTTATTCACTCCATGGCAATGGTACATAGGAGATCGTGAATTCTTACATTTTCGAAAGAAAGAAATATAATTACATACCACTGTTTATGCTGTATCACTATTTAAGTTATTTGAAGGGTTCAGAACCATGGTGGGCCAAGCGCCATTTACTGAAGACGTAGAAAACAAGGGTTAAAATTAAGTTATTACCATAATTCAATGGAAAAATATTGCAAGTAATATGAAGTATACACATTAAAACTAAATGATATGCCAATCTTCATTAAACTATAGTTGCATGTAATAACAAATAAGAAACATGTTAAAGGAATTGTCATTGGACCAAATGATTGCTCTCTGGACCAACATATTTGCATTTTAATTATATAAATACAATTTAAATTAAGTAACATATTAAACGATTTATCCTTCTATCAAAAACGAATGTTACTTGGATCAAACGTCCTATTTTAATTATGTAATTACTTTATATTTATTTCTAACGGGTGCAGCGGAGCGCACGGGTACGGCTAGTAATAATAATAATAATAATAATAATAATAATAACAATAATAATAATAATAATAATAATAGTACTTAGAAATGGCTTTTAAAGAACTCGAAGGTTCATTCCCGCCCTCACATAAGCCCGCCATCGGTCCCTATCCTGAGCAAGATTAATCCAATCCCTAGCATCTTATCCAACCGCCCTCAAATCCATTTTAATATTATCCTCCCATCTACGTCTCGGCCTCCCCAAAGGTCATTTTCCCTCCGGCCTCCCAGCTAACACACTATATGCATTTCTGGAGTCAGCCATACGTGCTACATGCCCTGCCCATCTCAAACGTCTGGATTTAATGTTCCTAATTAAGTCAGGTGAAGAATACAATGCGTGCAGTTCTGCGTTGTGTAACTTTCTCCATTCTCCTGTAACTTCATCCCTCTTAGCCCCAAATATTTTCCTAAGTACCTTGTTCTCGAAACCCTTAACCTATAGAGGTTAAGTGTTCATGTGACTGTTTTGAGATTTTTGTATAATGTTAATGATATTGGTGATTGAGGCGATGGTGAATCAGAGCATGTAAATTTTCAATGCTACATTTGCCTTTGTGACTGAGGGAAACCTTGAAAAACTCCAGTCAGATTTATTGGCCACAGTGTGCGAATGAGTTATTTGAAATTGTAATGAATATTAATAATATTAAGTCATTACAAAGAATTGGATTCATTTGGAAATAATAACACCTCAATTAACTAATATTAGACTATGTGAAATTAACTATTTATGTCTTTATATTAGCAGCATTTTTTTTATTATCTCAATTTCTGTACTACTAATAATAAGTTGATTAGATTAAACTTAAGTTGAATATTTTCTCCAGCTTTTACAGATTTAAAAAAACTTTTCATGTGGATGTTTTCCAAGTCCATATGCTATTGAAATAACAGGTTTTGATTAACTGTTTTAATACGACGTCTTATTACAATGATATAAATAATTGACATAAAGAAGATTCGTTTATTATTTAATGCGCCAGAAAAGGAGAATACCGGAAGAAATAATCGAATACCACGAGAAAAAAGAGAATACGAGGGGAAGAAGGAGACGTCAAGGAGAACAAGGGGAACAAGATGAATACAAGGAGTACAAGAGGAATGCGAGGAGTACCAGGGGAATACAAGTAGGAAAAGGGGACGAGAACGAGAGCAAGGGTAACACAAGGGGAGCAAGAGGAATACAAGAAGAACAAGGGGAATAGAACAGTGGTTGATTGATTGATTGATTGATTGATTGATTGATTGATTGATTGATTGATTGATTGATTGATTGATTATTCTATACATGGATGTACACGTCAGTTACATAATAAATAAAAAACACAATAAAATTAAAAACACTACAAGTTAAAATACATTTAAAAGAAATAATATAATCAAGTAGTATTGCATATATCATAACTTGTGATTTAAGAATTCTTTGGCTGAATAAAAAGTTTGATCAGTTAAAATCTGTTTAACTTTCACTTTAAATTTTGCATAAGGTAAAGATTGTGTCTGTAATGGTAATTTATTAAAAAACACAATGCCAGTATATGCAGGCGATTTTTCATATTTCACAAGTCTATGATTTTTTATTGAGAACAGATGTGCATTTCGTGTATTATAATAATGCTAATCTAGATTCTTATTGTATTCTTATTCTGTTTCAAGAAAATTAGGCATTACAATATACAAATATACAAAGAGAACTGTAGGAAATACAAGGAGTATAAGAAGAATACAAGGAGAACGAGGGGAATATACAGATAACAATGGGAACATAGGAGAGGGTGGATGTAATAGGTGGATGGAACGTCTAGAAAGAATGGAGGATAACCGAATTCCCAAGAAAGCTTTTCAGTAACCTCCAAGAGGAAGGAGAAATGTTGGACGTCCTAGGTTGCGTTGGAGGGAACAATTCTATTGGGGACGGAACGGGCCTACCGGCTCAACCCGTGATGATGATGACGATGATGATGATGATGATGATGATGATGATGAGGGAAATATAAGAATTTTTTTATTTATTTTATTGGGTTATTTTACGACGCTGTATCAACATCTAGGTTATTTAGCGTCTGAATGATATGAAGGTGATAATGCCGGTGAAATGAGTCCGGGGTCCAGCACCGAAAGTTACCCAGCATTTGCTCATATTGGGTTGAGGGAAAACCCCGGAAAAAACCTCAACCAGGTAACTTGCCCCGACCAGGATTCGAACCCGGGCCACCTGGTTTCGCAGCCAGACGCGCTGACCGTTACTCCACAGATGTGGACGAAATATAAGAAGAATAAGAGTAATACAAGGACAAAAATGAGACGAGGAGAAAAAGAGGAATACAACGAGAGGAATAAGAATACAAGAAAGACATTGGTAAATAGAAGGAGAACAAGGAGTGCAAGGGGAATACAAGGAGAATAAAGGGAGTATAAGGTTAACAGAAGGGTTGCATTTTATGTGACTGTTATTTCTCCTAGTCACCCTGCCCCATATCTGTTGAGAAAAAAAAGACAGTTCTTTGTCAAAACCGTCTCTAACTCCCGCAAAATCCATCATTACCAGACGAGAATCGATATCATGCTTTCTGTATGAAAGACCAGCGCGCTAACGTTGAGTCACAGACGGGTAAATTTGCTGTTGGAAGCAAGTGTTATCTTAATTGGACGGAAATTAATTGGACAGAAATTAATGAGTGTGTAAAGGGAAAGAAGTCGAAAGTAGGTAATGCATTTAAAAGCATTCAACTGGATCTATATACGTATCGTACACTTAATGTAGCTACAGGGATGTTCCCGTGCGGGGTTTGTCACTGTTGTTCCGGAAATTGCAACTTGCATAGTCTCTGCAATCCATCTATGTATGACTGCTCCAGCATATGTTGTTACTACACACGGGTAAGCAAGGTCTGCAAATTCAAATCATTGAATTCAATGCAGCATAAAGCTAGCAAAACACGCAAGTCAGGCTGTTTGTCTGGCTATCGTATGAACTGTTCTGTTACCCACAACACTTTGCAATCAACTGGAAAATTAACAGAGATGTAACAATATATATTTTAAAGACAAATTCAATTGAATCAGCCGGAGTTGAAAGGCATTACGTTAAAATTGGAATATGTATTATATGTATTTCTTAACGACAGAATTCAAATAACTAAAATTGACAATTATTCAAGTGAACCTTCAATTATTAATATAGATGTTCCCCAAGGCACAGTTCTAGGCCCTATTCTATTTTTAATATATATTAATGACTTACTAAAAATTGACTTACAACAATACTATGGTGTTCACTATTCTTATGCAGATGATACAGTTTTACTTTTTGGTGGAAAAACCTGGTATGATGCATATAATAACTCAAATAATGGACTTAAATTAATAAAAAAAATGGTTTGATAATTATCTTTCTATCAACGAAAATAAAACCATAATTATTCCATTCTCATTATCTGAAAAATGTAACAAACCTCCTACATCTATATTAAGTATTAAATTACATAATTCTGATTGTTGTCTTAACCAGTGTAAATGTCCGATTATTAAAGAGTCCTCTGAAGTTAAGTATTTAGGCATAATTTTCGATAACCATTTAAAATGGAAGCAACACATTAATTACCTTTGTAATAAATTACGTAAAATAGTATATTATTTTCTTTTATTGAGGAATTACTTGTCAATAAGTTTATTACGCACAATATATTTAACTTTATTTCAATCCGTAATTATGTATGGAATTATAGGATGGGGTAGCTCATTTAAATCCAATTTTAATCCACTTTATTTATTACAGAAGAAAATAATTAAAATATGTCTTCATAAACCTGTTGATTTTCCATCTCAAAATTTGTTTTTAGACTTTAATGTACTTAACGTAAGAGAAATTTATTATATTGTATTAATAAAATTCATACATAAAAATCGAAATAATTTTGAATTGTATTCTCATAGTTATGAAACAAAAGGTATGAATCATTTAAGATTGTTTGAACCAAAATGCAACACTGTTGCAGTATTTAATCAAGTAGTAATTTAGGCCCAAGAATATTATAACAAATTTATATTTAAATATCCTAATCTTGTCAATTCTAATAGTTCTAGTATTAAATTTAAAAAGTTATGTATGGATTTTATAAAAATTGAAAAATTGTAAATTTAAATTTATATACTATAATTGCATAGTAGACATAAGACAAATTGTATTGTATAATTATTAATTTCAATTCAGGAATCCGCCCCTGAGCACGAGTTCTACTCTTTCAGGGGCGAGCTAAAGCTTTTCTGTATATATTATATTTTATGTTACAATTATTAGCAAATAATAAATAAATAAATACATGTCTTTCTCGTGTTAAATTTTACAGTACCTGGTTAACATGTTTCAGCCTGTTATGGGCCATCTTCAGAAAGGCATAATAATACATATTCCGAAGTGATAACAGTGTTAAAAGTTGTGTAATCGAGATGTGTATTAAAATTAGACTTTTTTTAATTTATCGTTATGAACTATTTAAGCAAGACTATCGATCGGCGCAAGAAAGAATTAAGTCAGCCTTCTCCTTGTACAAGAAACTGTTGCTATGGTAACGTGAACGGACGAGATAAACAGCCTCCTAACAACATAGAGTTGTGATGAACAAAAAGTTTACTATCTGGTACAGTAGTGGCAAAAAACCGGACCGACCCTTGAAGCTGATTTCAGAGCCTTGTTCACTCCAGAGCACGACAGACTGGTAACTAAGACTTTCGTGGTTCGAATCCTGCCTGTTCCTGATTCAAATTTATTTCCAATACTTTTTGATTGCTGGTAAAATTCATGTTCTGGGAATAATAAGTTAATTAAGTAGTAAAATATCGCTGCAATCGAAAAGTATTGGGAATAAATTTGAATAAGGAACAAAAAAAAGTTTCCTTCCCAGGCAGGATTCGAACGACGAAAGTCTTAGTTACCAGTCTGTCGTGCTCTGGAGTGAAGAAGGCTCTGAAATCAGCTACAAGAGTCGGTCCGGTTTTTTTGTCACTACTGTACATGAACCTAATATAACAGGATCACTTTATAATATGCCTACTCATTGTAAGCCATTTTTCGTTAGTGAAAGCGTGCTAACAATAAAATTGTAAATCTTTATGCAGACTTTACAATTGTTTAATGAAAACAAAATCGATCTTAATATATGACAGTAATAATTCTGTGAGACAGAAATATTCAATCATTCATTCATTCATTCTGCCCAAGGACAGGTCTTTCACTGCAAACCCAGCATTCTTCAGTCTTTCCGATTTTCTGCTTGCCTCTTTGTCTCCGCATATGATCCATATAGCCTCTTACTGTCGTCTATCATTTGATATCTTCTTCTGTTCATTATAAATATTCATCAAGAAATAATTATTTACTTATATTACCATCTAGCGTGAGATTATAAAAAAAAACTAGAGTCGATGTGTGAATCGTTTCGACTATCAATTGCAATGTTGTCTGTAGACTAGGCCTGATGGAATGAGGAAGCGATTATGAAGTAGTTAACGAGAAGGCTCCGCCTTGTTAAATCTAAATGTCAGGAGTATGAAGACAATCTAAAGATCAGGAGTATATCAAAATTGAAGCGGTGAGATCAATAACCATTCAAGTCCATTTACACAAGTTTCGAGAAAAATGCAAAAAACTTTTTTTTATTTCTTACCTAATTATTATTTTTTGCACGCAATATTTCTGGTTGTTTTAGAGATCAAGACAAAGTAACATACCAACTTTTAAAGTCGTAACACTTGTGGAAATATCCAAAATATAAATTCAAATTTTCAAAAGTGAATGGCCAGAAGTGGACTTGAATGGTTATTGATCTCACCGCTTCAATTTTGAGATCCCGGACATGCTTACAGTTCCAACCATACTCAAATTAACATTCACGAACAGCATAACATTTCATGCAGTTACAGGGATTCGTTCAATTCCTTGTCACTTTTATCACAGATCCAAAACGTTTGATGTTTTGCATTTTTATAACACAGTACAAAACCCAAAAACTTCGTACAAAGGACAAACGATTTTCTTAAGACAACCAAACAAACAAACGTCGCTGTGAGGGCATTACGTAATATTCTTATTTTTTTATTTGCTGATAATTTATTATTATTATTATTATTATTATTATTATTATTATTATTATTATTATTTATTTTTAATTTTATCCAGCTTCCTCCAAGTGAAGGCTGCCTAGAAGACAAAGATTACCAAAAAATTGTTGTTTTTTTGAGTAAATGGTAGGTACACAATTATAATGAAAAAAAAAACAATGGAGAAGGAAAAGAAAAAGAAATAACACAATTTTATAAATAATTGAAGACGACTAAACAAAACATCATTAATTCCAGAAGAAACATAAAATTTCCTAGTACGGTATCTATTTGCTATCAGGTGATCACAGTCGTCTATTTAGCACTAGTTGCAAGACCCAACTTAAGTGAGCAGATCGCCATAGGAAAGACATCAATCTATTTATGTGTAGAGATGGTTTCTTAGGATTTTTATAGATCCCTTCATTGCAGACATAGATACTTCAGTGACAAGAGTTTGTCCTAGACCAAACTGCTTGCAAAAATTTTCCTTATAATATGGTATAGTGGGGTCTTATACGAGTATGTCGCATTTTTCCTGATGTACCTCAGCAGGTTGATTTTCGTACGTTTCCATCCTTACAGTTGGATCAATTATGAATCCGCTTGTTGATCTTGTCGGGATAGCGATGATGTCAATGCGCCTTGTAGATCCATTTGTGAACAAACCATGAACCTCTTCCTATACTTGGTAGTCTTTATTATTATTATTATTATTATTATTATTATTATTATTATTATTATTATTATTATTATGTGCTGTGTATCGCCTGATTCTATCATTATTGTATGTATAAAATATTCGTACCTTGCAGTGTACCGTTTCCTTTCCTGCTGACGTCACCATTTAGTTTCAGAAACAAGCCACTTCTGTTCCTTTCCCGGCCCACTCATAACAATCCGATATCAATGAAATAACTGCAGATAATTTTAGCAAATATAATGAGTTGACAATCAGTGTGTAATGCTTCTCTAAAACAGAACGAAATGCTAACGACCTGGGAATTATTTCTTCTGTTTTACAAAATATTTCTGTTTCTCGAACAGTAAAGATAACGAGTAGTGGCTGCTCCTTCGTCAATCGTATTTCCTTCATATTAATGTAATTCCTTTTCAATAATGAGATTCTTTGTTCGTTTCCTTTATGACTCCACTTTCAAGCCTTCTTGGCTGCTCTGCTTTGTAACACTCCAGCGCTACTAGTGCCAAAAGTTGGTTACCAGTGCTGCATTTTATTATCAATTATGATAATTATCAAGTTGAAAAGATTACTGAACCATTTGTCCCTGGCACGCTGAAGAGATCACTTCTCCCCAGAGTGCCTCGCCACTGATGATGTCTGCCGCAGTTGTAGACGAAACGTCTGGTTGTAACAACGCAGTAGACCACGGCCTATTAGCCCGGTTAATTCTAACTCCATTGACGCCGGCCGTGAAAGCCTACATTCGATGTTAATAAATTACTACCAGGCAACAGCGGTGTTGGGACCTCTTACACGTCACGTGAAGGAGTGAAGATGAGACCGACCAACAAAAATCCGGCCATATTCCTAACATTCTTTTGTATTTTCTGTTATGACAACGTACTGCTGGTGAGTCCAGTTACTTTCAAACTTCATTTCTTCACAAAGTATTTCTAAGAAGAGGAAATCTATTTTGTGTTATGACAACGTACTGCTGGTGAGTCCAGTTACTTTCAAACTTCATTTCTTCACAAAGTATTTCTAAGAAGAGGAAATCTATTTTCTGTTATGACAACGTACTGCTGGTGAGTCCAGTTACTTTCAAACTTCATTTCTTCACAAAGTATTTCTAAGAAGAGGAAATCTATTTTGTGTTATGACAACGTACTGCTGGTGAGTCCAGTTACTTTCAAACTTCATTTCTTCACAAAGTATTTCTAAGAAGAGGAAATCTATTTTGTGTTATGACAACGTACTGCTGGTGAGTCCAGTTACTTTCAAACTTCATTTCTTCACAAAGTATTTCTAAGAAGAGGAAATCTAAAGAAAATAATCTCTGCGCATTACTGAAAAAAAACCTGTTAATAATACTTGGAGAAATGTTAAGTTCACCGCTGTGGAGTAACGGTTAACACGTCTGACCGTAAAACTAGCGGGCCTAAATACAAATCCTGGTTGCGACAAGTTGACCGATTGTGGTTTTTTCCGGACTTTTCCCTCAATCCATTAAGGGAAAACACTACTGAAAATCATTACAAAATTTATTGGCATTTTCATTTCTTCAAAATGCATATTTCCATACTCCAAATGGAATTAATTCAATTCTAATTACAAATATGTTTATTTCTTTTTTAATTAAGATTCTAAGGAGGTGTGTCATTTAAGGAGCTGTCAAAATTATTTTTTCATCAAAGAATTCCTTTTTACAAATTTCAGATTACAAATCTAGTAACTTTTTGTTCTAAAGTTGGCTCCCTGAAGTTACTAGATGAATGTAGCGGGAGAAAATTGTATTTTACATAAATATTCATTTTACTTTCAAATTCATTTTTTCTTGATTCAACACCAACTGTTTTATGCCAAATATTAATCAATCTGGATGAAATTTTTACTTCAAGTATTTACGAGGTAGCTGCATGTTTCTATACATTTATTTTATCAGAAATTCCGCTAGTTTACTTTATTAATTTTTTTCATGAATTATAGAAAAATTAACATTTTTAAATTAAAAAAATTCAAAATGAATAAATGAGGTATTTCATAAAATGAATGCATAGAAAAAATGTATATAGAGTGTTAGTTGAGAGACCGAAGGGAAAAAGACCTTTGGGGAGGCCGAGACGTAGATGGGAGGATAACATTAAAATGGATTTTAGGGAGGTGGAATATGATGGTAGAGACTGGATTAATCTTGCTCAGGATAGGGACCGATGACGGGCTTATGTGAGGGCGGCTATGAACCTCCGGATTCTCTAAAAGCCATAAGTAAGTAATAAAGCATAGAAATGTTTCTCTGTCTTGTGAATGTAACAAAAAAAAAAAAAAGAAGCTTAAAAATTGAGATCTTCTACTAAAAACTTGGGTTTGGAAATATTTCTAAAAGAATAAAAAAATACAAAATAAAAGGCCAAAACATTTGGAAGTTCAACATTTGAATTTTGTTAGACCTTTATATAGTAAACATGATATCAAAATTTGGTAAAAAAAATGATTCGTAAAGAAATTGTCATTTTTTGTGGAGTGTCTCCTTAAGAGCAAATATTGGATAACTTTCGGCGCTGGACCCTGGATTCATTTCGCTGGCATTATTGCCTTCAGCTCCCTCAGATGCTAGATAATCGTAGCAGTTGATAAAGCGTAGTAAAATATTCAGTAATAAAAAAGAACTGTTAAAACAAATTGTTGTAATATGACCAATAATATGCTTTTGTACCATTTTGGGCGAAATATGACTGCATGCTAAAATATGCATTTATATGACCAATAGAACCGTGTCATCGTGTTCATGAAAGATAGAAATGTGTTTAATGTAGCTTAAATTTGTAAAAAGAGGTCAGGATAAAAATATGACGTCATTTAAATCCGAGCCCTACTTAGGCTACCATTGATGAAGTATGAAATGGAAATTGCAGCAATGTAATGTCTTGTCTAATAGATCAAATCCATGGGCCTATAGCTTACGTTGAGCAGAACAACTGACCAGGAGAGCTGTTCCTGACATCGTCTCTCTATCCTATCTTACGCTGTATAACAATATTGCTCGAATAACATAGCTTAGATTGTTTTCCAAATACGTCTGTCTGAGAACAATTCAGTAGACTATTTCTCTGGCAATGCTTACAGCTAAGAATTCTGAATATGAAACTTTGAGGCTAATTTCAAACGGAGATGGTTACCTGTCAGTTACGAAGTAGAAATGATAGATTCAGTTTGACAGGTAATAAGTTGTGCGTTCCTTGTCGACAGCTCGTCGAGTCTGCTGTACGTGTCACGAGCCAGTTAGCGTTTTGTTTCGCTTCTCAGCTGGAAACTCATCATTCTGCAGTTAGGTTATTGATCCACCGCAAGGGGAAACCAGACAAATGCAGAAACTTACATGTCAATTGCCGAGTCTAATGCTGACGTCTGCTGTCAAAGAGAAGTTAAGCGGTTTGCTGGCGTTTGCGAGGGATCCGATTCCAATCGCCGACTGGGACCAAGTACAGAGACATCATTTTATTTTTACTAACATTTTTAATATTAACCTGTCTATACCTTTAGAGAACCGGAAACACCGCTTGCTCCCCCCTCCAAGACTGGAGTTCGATGATACTGGCGTAAAACACAAATCACTCTACTAGGTATAGGAAGGAAGAAAAGTAGTTCATCCATTTACGTAAACTAGGAAATATCGCGATATTGAGTTTGATAATTTTCATTAAGTTTTTCTTTAATCAAAGTACAGTACTGTATTAAGAATAAGTGCTTTTACTCAAGAAGTGAGTTATCCATGCGAACGTATTCATTATGCGGTGTATACTGTCTACAGCACATTAGCGTACAATCTAGAGAAAGAAGTTAAATTGAAAAATAATCATAATATGGATATTTAAACACAATTTTGAAAATGGTGGCCGTTCATTTTGATACAGGCTTCAGTTCTTTTGTGCATATTATCGCACTATAGACTATTGCATCTAATTCCAATTGCCAGTTTCTTCCTTTGTACTAGTAACTCATGTTGAAATAATTCTATACCTACTCTACGTACTGTTAATTCAATCTTCACTTCTGCCCTACCCGAAAATATAAAATTACTCAGACATGCTATCTACTGTCCGTCCAAGTGGTTATGCCGCAGGATTGTAGAAAGGGAGGAAATCACGTGACAGTTAATTACTTAACGGGGCCCTTTTATTTAAGTTAAATTAAACAGCTGTATAATATTATGTAAACGCCCAATTCCTAAGAGAAATTAATGTTTTCAGAAAAGAGCTAAGACAGCACAGCTTTTACAGAGGGGGGAGCAGAAGCAGGTGGGGGAAATCGGGATGCGACGTAGGCAAACGGACAGTACCTGTGCGAAAATATGATTCAATATTGAAAGCTCTTTCGTCACTGGAAAACGCGAACATTTTTCTGGAACGTACTATACTCAGTAACTCAGTACTGCTTACTATCTGCTGTCTTGGCTCTGTGTGGAGTTGGAACTTCATTAGTAGAAGGGGTGGGAGTGAAGTACATTCAAAAACTCAGGTACAATAAAAATTGAATTAAAAATAAAATGTTGTCCCTGTATATTTTTATCGTTATTGTAACATTGGGTTTTGATAATTGATTACTCATATAATTTGGTCAGCATTTTATGCATAACGTACTGCCATATAACGCACTCCTTTTCCATAGCACGTTAGTCTTGCCGATAGAGTATGAAAGTTATTTTTGGACGCTATGAACTGTTGAATTAGTTACAAAATTTTCATGATTACATACGAGGAAGATTATTAACGATAAAATATACTGGCAAGCCATGGACATTTGCAGTTTTTTTGTTAATAAATAGGTCCGAAATGTTGGACATTCCTTGCTGTATTCGGGATAATATGCAAGAACAAAACTTGAGGTGGTTTGATAATATTATTACTATTAGAAATGAACTATTATTGTAGTTAATGCCGTGATGTGACTATTTTTCATTAATTATATATACTAATGCTATATTGATGATATGAAAGTGAAACGTTTTGGGATTATATAAGCAGATGTAGAGAATAACTTAAATTAGATTTTGATTTCTATATTTTACTGAGTGGCGGCTATATAGTATATATAGTATATGTTACTGAAAGCTATAAAACTTACGTAAGATAATAATATTATAAAAAATCAAATATTTTTATAGTTATTAATCAAGTGGGGTTGGGTCTTTTTCATATATTTAATGGCGGTGTGGTGTAGATATTTATATGCGTGGTTCTCTTCAGTATTGGCTCGAGAGAGAATATCTTTCGTTATTATGGAAGCAAATAACTTTCAGAATGTCTGGTATTCTTCATTGAAAATAAATCTGAAAAATCTTTATTTGAACGTCTAAGGAACTTAGTTTGCAGCATTTGCTGCACAAGCCACTGGTATAATATAAAATTGACAGAATGTGACCGATTGACACTTGTAGAATTGCACTTCCGGTTTAAAGAAACGGAGTTTCCGGTGAATAAAAACTCAGAGAATTAATTAACCAAACATCACAGAGACAAAACGGATATATTTTTGAAAACTAGAAAGTTAAAAATTTTAGATTACATGAAAATAAAAAAAACATAAATTTTTGATCAAAAATAAATATTAGGATTAGATTAGTAGCTTGAAACGTATACGATTGTAGTTCTCAACGGGATTTCAGACCTGCAGTAATTTAGCCAGTTACTCAACCGGAGGTTCGGACATCACAGCGGTGCTGTGTGGATGCTGATACAGCAGGAAGAGAAGTCAATTTATACGGCCTTGTCTACAGCATGTCGAGAGTCGTACAAAGGCAGATGCGCGCCACATTGTGGGGTATCTTGAACCACAGTTCTCACTCACAAGAGATTAACTTGAATGGGGCTCATTGCAGCAGATGTGAAATGCAGCGAAATGGAATTGTTTTCCTGCTCCCTCACTAGCCACATTGAGTTATGTAGACACATTGTATTATATGCATTTGTGTGTGTCTAGATGACTTGGAGTGGGGAAATTAACTATTCAGATTATTAAGAGAAAACTTTATTGCATTGTATTTATTTACATTCCGTGCTATTCCTATATTGCTTCACAGCTAGAATATGGAACAAGTCAAACGAAAAAAAATCGTAATAGTAGCTACTATAAAGTCTTAATTTATAGTCACAGTCTAGTTGAAATATATACAGAAGAGGTTTACAATACAGTCTACTAGTACATACAACACAAAGTTTTAGTATCAATTTCATGAAGCGTTATTGAATGTCATGAATTCACCTACAGAATAGAAGGGGTGAGAAATTAGGTACAGGGACATCATTTTATTTTACTAACATTTTTAATATTAACCTGGCTATACCTTTGGATTAATGATTGAGACCCGGAAACACCGTTTGTTACCTCCTTCCACTACTGGAGTTCGATGATACTGGCGTAAAATACAAACAGATAACTTTACTGGGTACAGGAGGGAAGAAAAGTAGTTCATACATTTACGTAAAGTAGGAAATATCGCGATTTTGAATGTGATAATTTTCATTAGGTTTTGTTTAATCAAAATACAGTACAGTATTAACAGTAAGTGTTTTTACTCACAAACTGAGTTATCCATGCGAACGTATGCAGTGTATATTATACTCTCTACAGCACATTAGCGTACGATATAGAGAATGAAGTTAAAATTAAAAATAATCATAACATGGATTTTAAACACATTTTTAAAATGATGGCCGTTCATTTCGATACAGATCTTTTTTGCCTATTATCGCAGTATAGACTAGTGCATCTAATTCCAATTACCAGTTTCGTCCATACTTAGTAACTCATGTTGAAATAATTCTGTACCTACTCTATAAAAGAGTACCTTACGTACTGTAAATTCAATCTTCACTTCTGCCCGAGCCGTACAGATAAAATTACTCGGACATGCTATCTACTGTCCGTCCAAGTGGTTATGTCGCAGGATCGTAGAAAGGGGAGAATCACGTGATAGTTAATTACTTAACCGAGGCCCTTTTATTTAAGTTATTTTAAACAGTTGCATAATATTACGTAGAGGTCCAATTAATTTCTAACAGAAATTAATGTTTTCCGAAAAGAACTAAGAAAGCCCAGCCACTAGTCTTTACAGTAGAGCGAGCAGAAGCAGGTGGGGGAAATCGTGATGCGACGTAGGCAAACGGACGACAGTACCTGTGCGAAAATATGATTCAATATTGGAAATTTTCGTCACTGGAAAACGCGAACATATTTCTGAAACGTACTATAATCACTAACTCAGTACTGCGGCCTTAGTTCTGTGTGGACAGTTGGAACTTGGTTAGTAGAAGGGGTGGGAGTGAAGTACATTCAAAAACTCAGGTACAATAAAAGTTGAAGTAAAAATAAAATGATGTCCCTGTACTTCTTTAATTTGGCCCTAAATAATCTTAATAATCTTATATTTTGGCACAGAAAGCTGTGTGTTTGGTTTTAAAATTTTTCATACCCTAAGAATGTAGATGATTTTTCTCCATGTTCAGTTTTACGGCATTTTACAGCACTAATGTTAACACAAAGTGCACTTATAATTGAGATATTTTCATCATTCTTGCACCAAAGTGAAGCTGATTAACGTAGCTAAGTGTCAAAGTACAAACGGTGTCTTACTGCTTAAGAAAGTTAATTTAATACTCCATTATTTTAAATTTCTATTTTTATGTTTGAAATTTTCAAAAAGTAAAATTTATATTTTTTTCTTAATGGGATAAGGTAGGGAAATATGTTTTTACAGCTTATTCTGTGCCCTGCACGTTCGTCTGTTTCAAGGGACCCATGCTCACACAAACGCCGAAAAATGGCTCCAAATGTTATGTGATGTGGGTGGTGCTGTCTGCCAAGGTACGTGGCTCGGTACATCCGTGCTGTCTCTCAACCGTTTCCACATGCTTGGCCATACACGAACACCATTTCGGCTTGTTCCTGGAATGAATACCGGACCATTGTGCTTGTACCACAGTCTAGTATATACAGTCGCGAAGCTTGGGGTGATTTTTTGCATTTCTCGCGATAGTTGCTAGCCGCTTGGAGCGCTGTGTGTACTAGGACCAATAGACTGTGTCACTGCCATCGTGATCTAATACAGGCCGTAAGGCAGACCATCTGACTCGCTTAACCCGATCACGAAGGGCGGCGTTTCAACCATATAAATTAATTGGAATGCATAAAAAGTAACATATATTTCTCTAAACTGTAGTGTAATTGCATTAATAAAATGTAAAACAATGATTAGGAGACACTTCAGACATGATTCCTTGCGGGTTTAAGGTGTAATATTATTTTTGGTGTGAAAATTACGTTGTTCGTATGTGTAATAGACCTACCTGCCTTTATTTCGATTAAATATTGCGAAATTCTTGTACATTTATTTATGCACGATTCAATAATTTTCAGTTGCACCGCACGATATGTTGAAATTATAGGTTATGTTTACTGTCCCAGTTGCCCCTTTCTGTCTAATTTTAGTGGTCTCCAATGCCCTGCCATTCATATGGAAATATTATAGGTTATGTTTACTATATCTTATATTCCTAAATTCGCAACTATACATTATAATTAAGCATAATATCATGTATGATACTCCGCACATTCAATTTGTCTGTGTTTTAATACTACAATTGAGTATTGAATTATTGTATTTATCTACTACCTAAGAGACGAAGTAACAATCGTACGTACACTAATTTCATAAGAGTGGTATGATAAATTTTCTGTCTTTATCAAGGAAGGTAGATGTGCTATATTAAAATCACAATATAAATTCTTTTTTATTAAACCTCAAAAAAGCTTCCATTCTAAACTTAAAATGTTGATGCGAAAAGATTATGTTAACATGTAAAATTCTCTTCACATTAAAATAACACAGTTTTGTAATTATTTCTGCAACATATTATGCAACAAGAAGTAAAGGGAACTTATGGACATATTACACTAAATAAAACTTAGCTATGATACGCAATAAAGTTATAATATAGTAATTCACTGAGCTCCATACACTGAAATAGAAAACCCGAACATATATTACGGCCTGGTTTAGATCGAAAAGGCATTGACTGTGCCGTATTTCGCATTGTTGTGTAAACTGTGAAATGTTCGTTATCGGTTGTAATAACTGTAAATGGCTAAAATACAATAATTTGATTAATAATATGGGACAAGGAGACGTTTGTTTCTCTACAAATTCTAAGAAAAAGAGGTCAGAGTTATCCTTCCGAAAGATCCAGGAAGATGAGTTTATAAAATATACTATATACTTTATGAAAATAATTTATAAACCTTATGTATTTCGTATTTCAATAGTGGAAGGAAGGTGTTAATTTTTCAAAAGAACACGATATCAAAAGTACAATACATTTTATCGTCTGCTAGGGAAAGAGTCTGTGATGAGGCGATAGTAGCGATCCTAGTGGCTAGCAACTATCTATGTTTGCATATTTAGAAAGTATTGAGCTTCGCATCTGTATATACTAAACTGTGCTTGTACGTTGCTTAAATCACACACAAAACACAAACTGCAAGTTACGAGAGAATGTCGTCAGTGCCATCTACCGTGGAAACTATGCATTTCCGGACACAAAGTGATATGAACTTTTGTGCTCCATTTTCAGTCAGGAATCACCCCCTGAAGTTTGTCGGTGGACTTAAAACTCACCCTGTATACAGTATATCTACGAACTTATACATCATCCCCTTTATTTTTGGTTTACCATAAACTGAGAATGTTATAGAAACTTAACAAGATGAAATTGGGGGGGGGAGGAATACAGAGTTTTAATATTTAATTATTTCACATAACCTTATGCTATAATCTATTCTCGCGACATTTTATTTCGCAGTGCCTGGACCACTGTAAATTCAATTTGCATTCTGCGGGATTTTAATTCGGTTCTCTCTCGTGAAAAATCGACAAATTATGCCCTAGTACGGAAATGTGAGAAAGCAGGAGGATTATAAATCTAGACCGTGGTTCCTCGATTTATGAGCGCTGATGTTTTGATGAGTACTGTTTAGACACGTGTCTGCAGAGGTGCCAAAGCATGTTCGTTTCACACTTCGCTTACAGGAACCCATCACGCACAGTGGCGTGAGCTGTCCGCAGATGCCTTTCAATTAATGAGAACAGCAGAACAAAGATTTCTCGTCAGCGCTGCACCACAACATTCGATGCTGAATCAATACTAAACAAAAACACGGGCACTTCACGTTTCATGATCATTTCTTCTTTTCCAAAGTAACATGAACTTCCAGAAGTTTATAAACCGAAGGCGTTGAAATTGGTGTCACCGAATTCTTCGCTTCGAAAACCAGAAACTGGTACCGTCATTACTTATGAGACAGTAGGCCTATCTATTTCTATTTCTGTTTCTATCTATTTGCAGTTATTGCACACGAAGTGTTTTAGACTTAGTCCAAGATATAAATTAAATATAGGGGAGAGTCGGGTAGTATCGGACATCGGGTAGTATCGGACAGTGCGTTTCTTTCATCTACCACCATATGGTAGTACCTGAATGACATGGTTACGTTTCTCTATGCGACATCACAGAAACGTAACCATTTCAATCGGGTACTATCATCGTGTGGTAGATGAAAGAAACTCACTGTCCGATATTACCCGATGTCCGATACTACCCGACTCTCCCCTATATTAAAATTTGCATTAAAAGTTATAAATTATCATATTCAGTATTAAAACGTTTACTAATACAGGGACATCATTTTATTTTTACTTCAATTTTTATTGTACCTGCATTTTTTAATGTACTTCACTCCCACCCCCTCTACTAGTAAACTTCCAACCATCCTCCACACAGAACCAAGGCAGCATACGCAGTCAAAGTCGCCTTACGGTCATAGTAAACAGTACTGAGTTAGTGAGTATAGTACGTTCCAGAAATATATTCGCTTTTCCAATGACGAAAGAGCTTTCAATATTGAGTCATATTTTCGCACAGGTACTGTCGTTCGTTTTCCTGCGTTGCATCCCGGTTTCCTACACCCGCTTCTGCTCGTCCCTCTGTAAAGGCTAGTAGCTGGGCTATCTTAGCTCTTTTCTGAAAAAATTAATTTCTGTTAGCAATTGGACGTCTACATAATATTATACAACTGTTTAAAACAACTTTAAGTAAATTAAGTAATTAACTGTCACGTGATTTCCCCCTTTCTACTACCCAACGACGTAACTACTTGGACTGACAGTAGATAGCGTGTCGGAGTAATTTTATCTTTTCGGATCGGACAGAAGTGAAGATTGAATTTGCAGTACGTAAGATATCTTTTAAAGAGTAGGTACAGAATTATTTCAACATAAGTTACTAGTACGAAGGACGAAACTGGTAATTGGAATTAGGTACAATAGTCTATAGTGCGATAATATGCAAAAAAAAAAAAGTTGAAGCCTATATCGAAATTAACGGCCACCTTTTCAAAAATGTGTTTAAATATTCATGTTGTTATTATTTTTCAGTTTAACTTCATTCTCTATATTGTACGCTAATATGCTGTAGAAAACCTAATGAAAATTATCAAACTCAAAATCGCGATATTTCCTAGTTTACGTAAATGGATGAATTACTTTTTCCCCCCTCCTATATCTAATGAAGTGATTTTTGTTTGTATATTACGCCAGTATAATCAAACTCGAGTCGTGGAAGGGGGTAGGAAACGGTGCTTCTGGTTCTGAACCGTTAATCCAAAGGTATAGCCAGGTTAATATTAGAAATGTTAGTAAAAATAAAATGATGTCCCGGTATTATAAAAAATCTTACCTATGAGCCAACCAGAGATAATTCTTTAAAGAGGGGACGGCAATGTTAATTCATACCGGAATTAGTGATGATTCTTATAGCTTTCTTCTGCAGTTTAAACACTTTGTTAATGTGGGTACTGTTCCCCCAAAGTAAAATTGCATATGTTATAATGCTATTAAAATATGCGATGTATGTTGTCTTCAAATAATGTAAAGAGAGAAAAGCTTTCAGGCTTCTCAATAAAAACAAAGTTTTAGACAATTTCCCACAGATGTGTTCAGTATGGTGTTCTCAAGTAAGTTTCGTGTCAAGTACAAATGCCCAACATATTAAAATAACTATTTCCATTACAAGATTGTAAAGAAAATATTAATTATTTAGTTTTAATTTCGTTGAAATAAGACTATTTGCATTAAGCAATGTTTTGGCTTCTGGTTGCTATAGTGATGATTCATTTACTAGTATGTTTAGATCCCTTTGATTAAAAAATATATGTCGATGTATCTCTGATTCAGCACACAATTTTTAACGAGGTTTTTCTTTAATTCAGATTCAGATTTATTTACAATTTACATTTGAATTGAATACATATGAATAGATACCCGAAATGAGCATATGCTCGTTCTCGGGTACAGTCCAGTAGTCTACATAAATTTTACAGGGTTCAAATAATAATGCTGATGATATAAATAATAGTAACAACAATAATAATAATAATAATAATAATAATAATAACAATAATAAGAATAGAATAATCGTGACAAATGATGCAAAGATTGTAATACAAAATAATTCATTAATAATAATAATGATGATAATAATAATAACAGTGATAAAACAAAAATATTTACAATAATAAAATAAATACTAAGACGGATAAAATAAAATATAAAACCAATAGCGAGAGTTAACACAACTTAAATTAGCATATAATAACCGGAAAAAATGACGAACTCGAAAATCAACAGTAAAGTTCGTTGTATCGCAGACGACAGCAACCGCCTTATTGACATTGTGTTGTGCATTAATGGTAGTAGGGGGGAACAGAAAGTCTACGTAACTGCCGTTCTCTTCGAATCTTCTCGTACAATCATGGGAAGTTAATGCTGCAAAAACAAAATGTCTACGAGTCAAACTGTTCATTATTACCAGGATAAATACAAATAATACTGAAATATATTAATCAAGTTTCAGTTATAGATCTCTCCTTTTGTGCAAGAGGTATCATATCAAAATATTTTATTAATGGCGGGGAAAAAATAAATTTCAAGAACTTTTAGTGACAAGATATAGAGACAAGTACAATCAAGTGCATCTGTGGCGATGCTAAGGAATCATTTATTGAAGATATTCACTGTTATTAATTAAAAAATGATCTAATTTATATTTATTACAATGTTTTATCTTATAAGTTACATGCATAAGATAAATACCAAATTGTAAGGCGAATATTAGGTAATCCTATGGTGAAACACCTACCACATATCAAATACCCTCTTGCTATCATCAATTCTAATGTTATACTTTTCTTCATATCTACAGTAGCTGCAACAGATCGCTATGGGTAGTGAGGTAAGGCAAAGACTTCCTCGCTCCTTTAGGCTACGCCATGAAGGTAGAACTCTGTGTTGTCTTGACCTCGATACTGGAAATGAAGTGGTGTGATCGGCACCAGGCTTCGACAGCCCTTTTACTCCCGAGAAAGACCCGGTACTCAATTTGATAGACTGAATGAATCTCGTGGACTTTCTGGAAGCTTTAGCAACGACAAAAATCCCGTCATTACTCGGGATTGAACCCAGGACCTTCCAGTCCTTAGTCAGTTTCTTTACCAAATTAAGCTATCCGTGAAAGTGAACCTAATTGTAGAATTCTTGACACTCGCATCATGAATTGGTTGGAAGCTTACCTGAAGCTCTATTCACAGTATCTAAGTAGGTAAATATTAAATTAATATATCTTTAAAAGTAAAAAGGGAGCTCAAAGAAAATTTGGTGGTAAGGCAGCAATGTGTAAAGAGTTGAATGGGAATTGCAAAAGAATGGAAATCCCATAGGATCTTCGGTTATCAACCGGATATCAAAAATGTTTGTGTTACGTGTATTTGTGAACGCCCTGTAGTTTGCTGTACTTAATTTATGCACTGATATGATACGTCTGGTTGTATACATACGTGATTTATTAATTTCCTTATTCTTGAAATATGTAAGAATTGAATCGGGGTATTTCAGTCGTCCTTTCATAAATGTGCTAGAGCTTGAAAACTTCATTAGTACAAAGAAGTTAGGGCAAAGAGGAATGTCAAAACTTCACTTGAAACGAAATTATCTCTTTTAATTAAAATAGGTCATTTCTGAGATTTATAGCTCCGGCCCTTTGTGAGTATTTTATATGTAAGCAACAGAAGTCGTTTGAATATGTAGACAGAACTTTCAAGTCTCTCTCTCTCTCTAATAATAATTTTAGACGTATGTACAGTAACATTTTATAATAATTACATAAAAAGCAAAGATCTGTATAATATACCGTGAAGTTCATTCTTCCGTACAATATTGTAATTAGGTCTATAGCAGGGATGTCAAAGCGTCTGCACTGCTAGCTCTTACTTCAAGCAATGCAAATATAACAAGGTTCACTTTTTAGCAACATAAAATACTACAATCATCGCTCTTAAGGAAATGTTGTTGCGGGTTTTTGAGAGCACACAGTGCAGGTGTTTTGACATCCCTGGCCTATGGCATACGTGTAGAATGACTTCAAATTGTGACATAAATCTTACATAAATATTACTTTTTAATTTGTATGTATAGAGAATATGCCATTAGAAAAGTTCAGGATAACAGACAGGGTTTGAAATTGAACGGGTTACATCCGCTGCTTGTCTATGCGGATGACTTGAATGTGCTAGGAGAAAATCCACAAACTATTAGGGAAAACACAGGAATTTTACTTGAAGCTAGTAAAGAGAGAGGTTTGGAAGTAAATCCCGAAAAGTAGACTATATGATTATGTCTCGTGACAAGAACATTGTACGAAATGGAAATATAAAAATTGAAAATTCATTGCTTGAAAAGGTGGAAAAGTTCAAATATCTTGAACCAACAGTAACAAATATAAATGACACTCGGAAGGAAATTAAACGCAGAATAAATATGGGAAATGCCTGTTATTATTCGGTTGAGAAGCTTTTGTCATTCAGTCTGCTCTCAAAAAATCTTAAAGTTAGAATTTATAAAACAGTTATATTACCGGTTTTTCTGTATGGTTATGAAACTTGGACTCTCACTTTGAGAGAAGAACAGAGGTTAAGGGTGTTCGAGAATAAGGTGCTTAGGAAAATACGAGGGCTAAGAGGGATGAAGTTGCAGGAGAGTGGAGAAAGTTACACAACGCAGAACTGCACGGATTCTATTCTTCATCTGACATAATTAGGAATATTAAATTCAGACTTTTGAGATGGGCAGGGCATATAGCACGTATGGATGAATCCAGAAATCTATATAGAGTGTTAGTTTGGAGGATCTGAGGGAAAAAAAGACGTTTGGGAAGGCCGAGACGTAGATGGGAGGATAATAGAATAGATTTGAGGGAGGTGGAATATGATAGTAGGGACTGGATTAATCTTGCTCAGGATAGGGACCGATGGCGGGCTTATGTGAGTGCGGCAATGAACCTCCGGGTTCCTTAAAATCATTTTCAAGTAAGGTTTTAATCACGAATTCTTTTGGATGAATATAATAAAAATTGTGTCATAAACTGGGGACAGCAAATGAATAATGTTCTTGAAAAACAACTATTTACAAACTAATTGTATTATTGTATTACTTGATACTATTTATGAATGTGTGCCCAATTTTCACACAAATAACTAGAGAAATTGAAGTAGAAAAACTTCTTCTTCTGTAATTTTGCGAACCTGTGGTCGGTTTTTGCACAAATTGTATAAATTAAATAAACGTTGGTGATTACGTTCGCATTTAAAGACGTTTGGCGACACTGCAGTAAAGTTTATGGTGCGGCGTAGAGTGGGGGATGGTGCATGAGTCAGAGATTCAGTTACCTGAACACAGGTCGTCAACACAAGACATATGTTTTCTGTGGAACGAACAAATAATCTGAAAGTGCCGAAGTTTACAAACGAAGAGTAATTTGACATGATTATAATTTAGAGTGAAGATAAATGCAACTCGCGCAAAGCACAACTTCTGCTCAAGATTTCTAAGGAGGAGCATTCCAAATTGAATAACATTTATTTCAATATGCCAGTGAATGTTTACGGTTGTGTATCTCAACGTTTGGTAACCGTGATCAGGAAATACGAAACAATAGAAATGTTACCACACGGATCTGTCAAAATTGGTTGCGACGATCTGCAACATGCATGGAAGCTAATGGTGACCACTTTCAACATTTTTTTTTTCTTAAGATTGTGTACTGCTTGATGTTCCGGTAAGTTTTAAGCACATGTAATATAAAGTTAATGTTAAATAAAATGCTAAAGTCTTGAATAGAAATAAATGTGGGATTAATTTTCCAAATTTTTAAGTGTAATTTAACGTGTAATGATGGTCGGTTAACAATCAGAGCTGGTCTTTATACTTCTGTACGTTAAATTATCTATTTACTTCAAATTGTATAGATTTAAATCAATAATTATTTCTAACAAGTGCAGCGAAGCGAACGGGTATGGCTAGTAAGTAAATAAATAAAATATTAAATAAATAGTTAAACAAGTAAATAAATAAATTATTAAAAAACAAATAATTAAATGAATAAATTATTGAGTAGCCTAAATAAATAGTTAAATAAGCAAATAAATGGTTAAATAAGTAAATAAATAAATTTAAGTAAATAAATAGTTAAATAAATAAATATACAAGAGTTGATATAAATAAATAGTTAAATAAATGAATAAATAAATAAATGACTATTAAATAAATAAATGATTAAATAGATAAGTACCGTAGCTAAATAAGTAAATAAATAAATAGTTCAATAAATAATAAAGAAATGGTTAAATAAATAAATATTTAAATATGTAAATAAATAAATAAGCTAATAAATAAATAGTTAAATAAATGGTTAAATAAATAAATATTTAAATATGTAAATAAATAAAAGGTTAAATAAATAAATGGTTGAATAAGTAGTAAATAAATGGTTATGTATATGGTTAAATAGTTAAATAAATAAATTATTAAATGAGTAAATAGTTATATAAGTAAATAAATAAGTGGTTAAATAAATAGTTCAATAAGTAAATATATAAATGGTTAAATATACATATAGTTAAATAAATAAATAAATAATTAAATAAGTAAATAGTTAAATAAATAGCTAAATAAGTAAATAAATGAATATTTAAATAAGTAAATAAATGAATATTTAAATAAGTAAATAAATAAATAATTAAAGAAGTAAATAGTTAAATAGCTAAATAAGCAAATAAATAAATATTTACATAAGTAAATAAATAAATAAATAATTAAATAAGTAAATAGTTAAATAAATAGCTAAATAAGTAAATAAATAAATATTTAAATAAGTAAATAAATATATAAATAAGTAAATAGTTAAATAAATAGCTAAATAAGTAAATAAATAAATATTTAAATAAGTAAATAAATACATTGTTAAATAAGTAAATAAATAAATAAATGGTTAAATTAATAAATAGTTAAATAAATAGTTCAATAAGTAAATAAATAAATGGTTAAATATATATATATATAGTAAAATAAATAAATAATTAAATAAGTAAAGAGTTAAATAAATAGCTAAATAAGTAAATAAATAAATAAGTAAATAAATAAATAATTAAATAAGTAAATAAATAAATGGTTAAATGAATAAATAGTTAAATAAGTAAATAAATAAATAAATGGTTAAATAAGTAGTTAAATAAGTAAATAAATAAGTGGTTAAATACATAAATAGTTAAATAAATAAGTAAATGGTTAAATAAATAAATAGTTTAATAAGTAAATAAATAAAGGGTTAAATAATAAATACTTAAATAAATAAATAAATGGTTAAATTAATAAATAGTTAAATAAGTGAATAAATAAATAGTGGAATAAGTAAATAAATAAATATATATATATATAGTTAAATAGCTAAATAAATATTTTAATAAATAAATAATTAAATAAATAAATACATAAGTAGTTAAATAAATATTTAGTTAAATAAATTTATTCGCAGTATCTCCCGTAAGTAGTGGCGAGGTGAATGGAAAGCACGAGGATATTGCAGTCTGGTGAGTTAGGCAGATCCCAAGCTGTCATCTGATAACAAAACCCTTCCTGTCACACCAGCAGGTCGTCTTTGTCTGGCATCACATTCCATCATATGCTACGTGTCTCGCCGCTAGGATGCGTCCTATAAATAGCACAGGAAACATTAGCCGTTACCAATATCATGGGGTATTAATTGCCCATTTAGGTCTTTTTCACGCACCGAGGCACAGTTGTGAATGTTTCAAAAAAGAAGCGGTAAACTGGTTGTGTGATTTTTCCAGCCCTGGAGAATTGCTCTTGGCTATAAATCAATAGATATTATCCCCCTTTAATCGCCTCCCATGTCGATGGAGACAATAAGTACAGTAGGCCTACATCCGAAATGTTGAATTTCCACAATAAAATGCGTATGTCCAAAAATTTCGCATGACGTTGAATACCAAAAAATTCTGAAATCATACAAGTAGTATTGACATTCGTTTTGGCATTTTAAATTAGACCTACTGGATCGCCTCCAAGCACTGCTGTACAAGTAGTCTTATTTTTCACATTACGGAAGGAGTTCAATGCAATTGTGCTGCTTGTTTAAGCCGGTTCTATTATCCGCCGCACCAAGTAGTTTTCTCTAGCCTCGAAGTCCGAATACTATATCTTTAGTGCGTGTCTGCCGTGCCTCAGAGTTCTACCTCAATCGTATAATTTTCGACCTGGAAATGCAAATGGAAATCATCTTGTCTCATTTACTTAACGAAATTTTCTTTCGTAACGGATTGATTTCAATTACCAACTTAAACCTTTCTTTATTGTATGATTGACCTTAACTGACAGATTTACTTACTTATGACTTTTAGAGAACCCGGAAGTTCATTGCCACCCTCACATAAGCCTGACATCAGTCCCTATCCTGAGCAACATTAATCAGTCCCTACCATCATATCCCATCGCCCTCAAATCCGTTTTAATATTATCTTCCCATCTACGTCTCGGCCTCCCCAAAGGTCTTTTTCCATCCGGCCTCCCAACTAACATTTTATATGCCCATACGTGCTACATGCCCTGCCCATCTCAAATGTCTAGATTTAATGTTCCTAATTATGTCAGGTGAAGAATACAATGCGTGCAGTTTTGTGTTGTGTAACTTTCTCCATTCTCCTGTAACTTCATCCCTCTTAGCCCCAAATATTTTCCTAAGCACCTTATTCTTAAACACCCTTAACCTATGTTCCTCTCTCAGAGTGAGAGTCCAAGTTTCACAACCATACAGAACAACCGGTAATATAACTGTTTTATAAATTCTAACTTTCAGATTTTTTGACAGCAGACTAGATGATAAAAGCTTCTCAACCGAATAATAACAGGCATTTCCCATATTATTGATCTTAATTGAATCGGTCATTGCAGAAAGGGGATAAGTCATGAAAAACGCGAAAATGAGTTAAGAGTGTCATTGCTTTCTCCAGACCTAGACACACATTTCCATACAGAAATGGGACAAATTTACTCATTCTCAACGCAAGGCAGAGTACCATAAGCAGCGCAGTCATTGCAGAAAGGGGACAAGTCAGCGACTTATCTTCTTTCTGCACTGACTGACGACGTGACGCGACCGAGTGCCGCGGTTCTAATAAGTTACGGCCCATCAGCTGATGAGGAAAATGACAGATAAGCTAGAAGTAGTAAGGGGAAGAAAACTGTGTTATTAGTGGTAAACGTAAACGCAATGAAATTAACTACCGCAGAGATGTAAATAAGAAAAATAAACTGAAGGCATTGGAACGTCCATTCCATTGGGAACTCTGTAGCAACCCGTACGACAGGAGAACAATGTGGGCAAGAAACTACTCTTTGTTTGTTTAGACGCAACTTTGGGTCATCAACTATCAACATTCACAATTTCAAAGACCATACGGCGCACTTCTATTCCTATCATGAAGGTATAGGCCACAAATCTTCAAATGAAGTGTGTTCCTTCTGAACTATATTGAAAATAACATCCCTTCTTCAGTCAAGGAATTGTATCTTTTCTCTGATAACTGTGGAGGGCAAAATAAAAATCATACCTTAATTCGATTGTTACTTGCACTGACCCAAATGGGGAGATTTAACAAAATCATTCATTATTTTCCACAACGAGGCCATTCATTTCTTCCCTGTGACCGCAACTTTGGTGTAGTGAAGCTCAAACTAAGTAAGACAGACAGGGTATATGTGCCAGACCAATACAATACCTTGATCCAGCAGGCAAACACAAACAACAGATTTTCTGTATAATCAGTTACTACTGATGATATTTTGAATTTTAAATACTGGTGGCAAGAGTATTACAAGAAAACCACCTGCTCATTAGACACACTGAGGAAAAAAGGGAACGATAATATGTTTTCTTCAGCACAATTCAGTGACTTTGTTTACTCTAAAGATGATCCAGGATGTGTGACTGTCAGTTTGTTCATTGGTAGTGAAATGAGGAAACACAGATTCTGTATGAAAAAACCAGGTTCTGGACGTATAGTAATGGCTACACAAAAGCATACATTGGGAAAATTCCCATTAATACGAAAAAAGCTTGGAGACGTATCGAAAGTGAGGCAATACATTCCATTGGAACACACTTTCTTTTACGAAGAGATCCTGAACTGGCCACATTGTGACAAGGAATCTACAAATGTCGTGGCTTCCAACGTCTAACAATACACTCTATAACAATTGAAACAAATGATTTTGTGTAGTACTTTAGTGTATTTTTATTGTGCTCTCCTATATGCAGTTTTTAAGTATTAGTTTGAAAGTAGAGTTTTGATTTAAAACTGTGATATAAAATCGCATATTGGTACATTTCTGTAGTAGGAATAATGATTAAAATTAAAAAATAATTATGTAAATGGTGACAGTAATGTAGTAATTACACACAAAAACATCGTTATCATTGTAATTATTAATATTTAGTTTGATTTCAAATATTACATTAGCCTAAACTTGTAAATTATATATTTTTTGTTCTATATTTAACAATTCCTTGCAGAAAGGGGATAAGTCATGGTTCGATTAAACAACTTTAAACAAAAGTGTTTGAGATGTCGGATGTCTAACATGATGTATTATACTTCACTATTCATAAACAAAGTAAGAAAAAATATTTATAATGATTACTCCAGTATTGGAAGAATAAAACAGTTTTTATTGATTATCTCAAAAGTAAGATTTTATGACTTATCCCCTTTCTGCAATGACCGATTCAATTGAAGAGTGGGATCTCAAAAAGCTGTGAGTCCATTTTTATGGATGGACTGGACTAGGTTTTTTATCCACCGGTCTACGGACTGAACAAGTTTTCAAGTAACATGCATAATAACATTTAGACAAGGATTGGCTTTGTTTTGGAAGAAAACAAGCTTAAAATTAGATAGAGTTCTCAAACATAATCCTATATGTAGGAAATAATGAAAACAGTCAAATGGACTGAGCGAATTTTGGAAACACTGAAGTAAATAATCGAATTTTACTGTCGCAGTGAATTGATTTTATTAAGAAATTCAGCTACTATTAGAAGCTAAATGAACTTTTCTTTTCCTGTTTACATAACGAATGTTCTATTTGTGTCGTATTGACCTTAGTTGAACAAGTTCAGATCGTCTCCATACATTTAATATAACATATTTTCCTCTTGCAACGCATTGGCTGAAATTAACAAATTCATCTATACTAATAATAAATCTGTAGCCGAAATTTTTCTGGTAATTTTCGATTTTCCAAAAATAATTGGTCCTAATATATATAATTAACCACCCTGAAACCGAAAATCGCTTTTTTGAAATTTTTGTTTGTATGTCTGTCTGTCTGTCTGTTACCTTTTCACGCGATAATGGTTGAACCGATTTCGATGAAAACTAGAATATAAATTAAGTTCGTTGTAACTTAGATTATAGGCTATATGGCATTCAAAATACGTTATTTAAAAGGGGGGTTATAAGGGAGCCTGAATTAAATAAATCAAAATATCTCGCTTATTATTGATTTTAATGAAAAGGTTTACATAGCAAACGTTTCTTTAAAAATGATTTCTGATAAGTTTTATTCTGTGAATAATTTTGATAGGACTGATATTTAATGAGATAAATGAGTTTTAAAATTAAAATAACTGCCATCTAAGGCGGTATATTGAAATAAAAAACAAATGACTTCGTCTATAAGGGGCCTTCGACACAACAATCGAAAGCTATGAAAGATAGCCTACAGAGAATGTTTCTGTGTTTGTATGAACCTAAATTAACCGATTTGTATAAATAATTATTATTTCATCATTGGAAAGTGTAATTTCTCTGGATGGACATAATCCTATAATGTTATTACAGTAACTTGTGGATGAATCGAGGACAGGTAAGATTAAAATAGCTTCTTATGCACAGAAAACTTGATAGGTTATTCTGTATATTCATTTCCTGTATTTCTTATAATAATGTTTATGAACATATTCATTTTTATCTCAGATAATTAACGAACAACGAGAGTGTATTGATTTAGTATTCAGTAATAGTACGTTAGCTTATCAATGCATTATTTTATAATTCAAATTTTAACTATGCTCAATTGAATCGTGTTAAAATACATAAAATACATATGCAATAAATGCAATGCAAAAAAAATGGGTAATGAATGAGCCAAGCAGATTATGTTGCGCTGTTTTAAAAGTTTTCCTCCTGATATTCAAGAGCTCCCACAACAAATTAAAAACTTTCTAATTCGAGTACATCCGTTATCAACACACTTTTTCATAATATAATGTAATATAAACATAATAATAAATCTGTAGCCAAATGTTCCTGTTAATTTTCGCTTTTCCAAAAATAATTGGTAATAAGAATTAAGAAACATGTTAAAGGAATTGTCATTGCACCAAATGAGTGATCTCTGGATCAAGATGATCGCATTTTAATGTTTTCAATACAATTTAAATTAAGTAACATATTAAACGATTTATCCTTCTATCAAACACGAATGTTCCCTGGATCAAATGTCCTATTTTAATTATGTAATTACCAAAGCTCGGAACTTGGGGACTTCTGTCGTGTGCATGAGTAAGGTTACAGGTACAACGTACACAAAGCTCACGCTGCAAGTGCTCAGGGACAGTCGTGTGTACTAAGAAAGTGGTCACAACTAATGACAGGAAGACGGACGAAGAAACTGTTATGTCGAAGCCAATGACATTCAGAGAATTATAGGTAAACGGTCTATTTGAGGAATTAGAAAATACGTGTTATTCGAATGGGTATTATAGAAGTTTGAAAATACATTTTTTTTTTTTAAATTTTAGATACAGAATTTCGTGGAGAATTCGGAAGAGATACATAATTTTTTTCGAATGGAGAGTTTATATTTTGTAAGTTGTGCCACACACAAACTAGAGGCTGGAAACGGAATTCATTGAAAGACATTGCAGTCCCTCAAATTGGAGAAAAATCTGTCCATAGGCATGGATCGAAACGTAGAGGGGCTTGCCCTAGTAGTGACACACTAATTGAAAACTAGTTTCGTGAACAATTTAGGATATACTTATCTTTCTCAGATACGAGATCAGCTAGCAACTGCTGAAAATCGAACAGAAAACAGTAACAGTGAAAAAATTCAGTATTTTAAGTCTACTACCGAAAAATCTTCGAATGTAGGTAGTCATACACTGTAATAAAATGTACACAGCAGAACAGTAAATTTGATATATTTCTCATGTTTATTTTTATTATATATATGCTATGAAATTACGTGTTTCAACCTACCATAATATTATCAATATGTTGTTGCAGCCAGAAACAACTTTTGTAGCAGACCTGACAGTACCTCCGTGCTGGAAGCGGGAGTTTGTTGACATTGAAGTCCGGTCGCTTAGTCACGTGCAAAGACACAAGTCCCCAAGTTCCGAGCTTTGGTAATTACTTTATATTTATTTCTAACGGGTGCAGCGGAGCGCACGGGTACGGCTAGTTTACTAATAAAAATTCAAGTCGTCTCTTCCCATTGTCCCGTAACGTTTTGATCTTGTTGTTATCCGTCCTGTTGAATTTACATTAACACAGCTTGCTGCATACAATCATGGGAGACGTAAAGTTGTACCTGGCTTAATGGGGACACTGCAGAACATGCCTGTAACACGACGGGGCCGCTTGTAGCTATTGTCACTGCGCGTGTGTGATGATGCTGAAATCTGATGGATAAGAGGAAATCCAAGCAAGCCATGTCCGTGCGGTATTAAATCGATCTCTGCTGATTGTCTGCAAGTTGAGACGTAATTAATTAATGTAAGGCTGGCTAATGTCAGTTTGTTTCATCTGTCACAGAGGACATTCACAACTGCAATCGACCTAGAGTATGCCAGTGCTAGTGGTTAATTAATTCTCATGAATTAGATTTGATATCTTAAATCAATTCCTACAGTTTACACTGAGAATGAGTAGACTCGCCAGAATACTGCATCGGACATTCTGTCTCGGACAGGACAGTTTTGTCTCGGACCGCCCGATTTATCAGTGATTATAGGTTATTTATTATCTCGTGAAACCTACTTGCGCGTAAGGATATGAAGAAAGTAGAGTGAGAAGAATTCCTCCCTCCCTATGCTCCCACTTGGAGCTAGCTAGCTCACTTATTCATTTGGTTTCACGAAATAACGAATCATTATGATTAGGGACCGTATTCTCGACCAGGACGTACGGAGATAAGGTTAGTTGTTCATAGACTGTATCGGCGTGACGTCATGTTTGGCGCTTGTTACAGGTGTATTCTATTAGGGAACACTTGCATCTTGTTTGTGCTGCAGTTGACGTTCTCTTAGTGATTCAAAACGAACCTCGCAGACTGTTCACAATGCATTCTAGTGATAAAGATTGATACTACAATGATTTTTCCTACCATTTAAATTATTCAATTGATTTATTTTTACTGGCAGAGCTAAGGCCAAAAGGCCTTCTCTTCCACTCATCCAGTATAAAAATACATATCAAATATAAGTAACATCAATACAGAAAACAGTGGAGTATTAATAATAATAATAATAATAATAATAATAATAATAAGGATAATGACATTATAATAATAATAATAATAATAATAATAATAATAATAATAATAATAAGAGCAAAATGTAGATGTGTTTAGTTACATGCAATTCTAAGATCTCTACAATTTAGAATTAAGTAAGATAAATTGGACCAAAGCAATTATTAACATAACTAGCCGTACCCGTGCGCTTCGCTGCACTCGTTAGAAATAAATATAAAGTAATTACATAATTAAAATAGGACATTTGATCCAGGGAACATTCGTGTTTGATAGAAGGATAAATCGTTTAATATGTTACTTAATTTAAATTGTATTTAAGATATTAAAATGCAATCATTTTGATCCAGAGACCACTCATTTGGTTCAATGACAATTCCTTTAACATGTTTCTTAATTGTTATTACAAATTATTTTTGGAAAAGCGAAAATTAACAGAAAAATTTTGGCAACAGATTTATTATTATGTTTATATTATATTATATTATATTACTTACTTACAAATGGCTTTTAAGGAACCCGAAGGTTCATTGCCGCCCTCACATAAGCCCGCCATCGGTCCCTATCCTCTGCAAGATTAATCCAGTCTCTATCATCATACCCCACCTCCCTCAAATCCATTTTAATATTATCCTCCCATCTATTATATTATATTATATTATATTATATTATATTATATTATATTATATTATATTATATTATATTATATTATGTAAAAAGTGTGTTGATAACGGATGTACTCGAATTAGAAAGTTTTTAATTTGTTGTGGGAGCTCTTGAATCCCAGGAGGAACAACTTTTAAAACAGCGCAACATAATCTGCTTGGCTCATTACCCAATTTTTTTGCATTGCATTTATTGCATATGTATTTTATGTATATTAACACGATTCAATTGAGCATAGTTAAAATTTGAATTATAAAATAATGGATTGCTAAGCTAACGTACTATTACTGCATACTAAATCAATACACTTTCGTTGTTCGTTAATTCTCTGAGATAAAAATGAATACGTTCATAAACATTATTATAAGAAATACAGGAAATGAATATACAGAATAACCTATCAAGTTTTCTGTGCATAAGAAGCTATTTTAATCTTACCTGTCCTCAATTCACTCACAAGTTACTGTAATAATATTATAGCATTATGTCCATCCAGAGAAACTACACTTTCCAATGATGAAATAATAATTAATTATACAAATCGGTTAATTTAGCTTCTGATATTACTTCATACAAACACAGAAACATTGTCTGTAGGCTATGTTTTATAGGTTTCGATTATTGTGTCCAAGGCCCCTTATAGACGAAGTCATTTGTTTTTTATTTCAATACACCGCCTTAGATGGCATTTATTTTAATTTTAAAACTCATTTATTTCATTAAATATAAATCCTATCAAAATATTTCAGAGAATAAAACTTATCAGAAATCATGTTTAAAGAAACTTTTGTTATGTAACATATTTCACAAAAATCAATAATAAGCGAGATATTTAGATTTATTTAATTCAGGCCCCCTTATAACCCCCCTTTTAAATAACGTATATTAAATGCCATAAAGCCTATAATCTAAGTTACAACGAACTTAATTTATATTCCAATTTTCATCGAAATCGGTTCAGCCATTATCGCGTGAAAAGGTAACAAACATACATACAGACAGAGAGACAGACAGACAGACATACAAACAAAAATTTCAAAAAAGCGATTTTCGGTTTCAGGGTGGTTAAGTGTATATGTTAGGACCAATTATTTTTGGAAAATCGAAAATTACCAGAAAAATTTCGGCTACAGATTTATTATTAGTACAGATGAAAGAAAATTGTTATATTTAAAATAAAAATCATATTCTACATAAGTAATAGGTCTGTCTGAAGAAAAATCGTATCGTAGAAACGAAAAGTAGTCTTTTTTGAAAGTAAGCAATATCTGACAGCCCCTTTACACTATAATATACACTAGAAGGCGCTAGTTTTACTGTTTACATTATTGTAAAGAATGTAGGCTTACATTGATCAAACGTTAGTTACACTATTTACAAATTAAGTAGGCTACAGTATTATGACATAAAATACCTTGCATTACAATACACATGACTGTACATAATAGTATAAATAATGTTCGATCATTGTAAGCCTACAATCTTTATGATAGTGTAAATAGTAAAAAATAACGTGTTCTATTGTACATAGTGTACATAATTTAAATTGCAAATATTAGTGTAATTGTTAAAGTCGTCCATGGTTTGTTCTGCCCAACTCGACCAAACAAGAGTGGCGTAAGCAATCAGTTAAGCACTTCGGACACGATCGGACATTCCATTTGCTCGTGCGTGAAACTCGCTCACCTGATTTGCTGTAAATCCAGTATGCGGGTTGTATTCAGTGATACAGTTTTATTCTTACACTAGCCGTACCCGTGCGCTCCGCTGCACTTGTTAGAAATAAATATAAAGTAATTATATAATTAAAATAGGACATCTGGTCCAGGGAACATTCGTGTTTGATAGAAGGATAAATACTTTAATATGTCACTTAAGGGAACTGGGTAGTGATGCCTGTGCGATTAAAAAATTTCAGTACAACAATTTAGTTCAATATTTCTAGGCTTTTAGTGCTCAGAGTGAAATAAAGATTTCCATGTGATACAATCAATCATTCTGAATTCAGCGGTATAAAAGACAACTAATTAGCTTCGTATCCCAGTGCAAAAGAAAGGCCCTAACTGATAACCTGTTTTCCGACTTTGTTAAATGTACCTCATTCTTCAGGTGCACATTACTTTCTACAATCTTCACTCATATACCTTGCATTTTTTTAAGTTATATAGTAATGTGTATTGTAAATACTAAAGCAAAATTTAGTTAAATATTTCACTCCTAGTGAAACAGAATAGTAATATTTAACATTTTTTGCAATTTTTTTCAATGTATTTTTTCCCGTATTATATCTGCGATATTCTTAAATCCGTAGGTTTACTATGTACTACACAAGCTGCAGAAAACACTGTAAAAATTTTATGTAAATTGATTCAGTAGTTTCAGAGAAAAATGCACTTACGTTTTAAAAATATCAACTTACGGAAAACTGCATTTAAAAAACAGAAGGATATGTGAATTACATGCACAGTCAAATTTAAAGAGGTTATTTAAAGGGCTTACCTCCAGAAATACCTCCCAGAGTATTTATATTGTTTTAAAGAGCAAATTTTGTACTTTTTTAAAACACAAAGAAGAAATAGGATTTTTGACCTCTAATCACTACCTGGTTCCCTTAATTTAAAGTGTATTTAAATAATTAAAATGCGATCATTTTGGTCCAGAGACCACTCATTTAGTGCAATGATAATTCCTTTAACATATTTCTTAATTGTTATTACATGCAAATAATTAAAATATGATCATTTGGTTCAGAGAACATCCGTTTTTCGTGCAATTTAGTCCCATCAAAATTTTGCTTGAAATGAAACGTATCGGAAATCATTTTTAAAGAAACTTTTGTTATGCAACATTTTTCACAAAAATCAATAATAAGCGAGATATTTCGATTTATTTAATTCAAGCCCCCTTAAAACCCCCCCTTTTAAATAAAGTATTTTGAATGCCATATAGCCTAAAATCTAAGTTACAACGAACTTAATTTATATTCCAATTTTCATCGAAATCCGTTCAGCCATTATCGCGTGAAAAGGTAACAAACATCCAGACAGACAGACATACTAACAAAAATTTCAAAAAAGCGATTTTCGGTTTCAGGATGCTTAATTATACATGTCAAGACCAATTATTTTTGGAAAATCAAAAATTACCAGAAAAATTTTGGCTGCAGATTTATTATTATTACTAGCCGTACCCGTTCGCTCCGCTGCACCTGTTAGAAATAAATATAAAGTAATTACATAATTAAAATAGGGCGTTTGATCCAGGGAACATTCGTGTTTGATAGAAGGATAAATCGTTTAATATGTTACTTAATTTAAATTGTATTTAAATAATTAAAATGCGGTCATTTTGGTCCAGAGAGCACTCAAAAGTTACTGTAATAACATTATAGCATTATGTCCATCTAGAGAAACTACACTTTCCAATGGTGAAATAATAATTAATTATACAAATCGGTTAAGTTAGCTTTCGATATTACTTCATACAAACACAGAAACATTCTCTGTAGGCTACGTTTCATAGCTTTCGATTGTTGTTGTCCAAGGCCCCTTATAGACGTAGTCATTTTTTTCATTTCATTACACCGCCTTAGATGGCATTGTATTTTAATTTTAAAACTCATTTATCTCATTAAATATCAGTTCTATCAAAATTTTGTAAGGGATCAAACTTATCGGAAATCAGTTTTAAAGAAACTTTTGTTATGTAACATTTTTCACAAAAATTAATAATAAGCGAGATATTTCGATATATTTAATTCAGGCCCCCTTATAACCCCCCTTCTAAATAATGTATTTTGAATGTCATATAGCCTAAAATCTAAGTTACAGCGAACTTAATCTATATTCCAATTTTCATATAAATCGGTTCAGCTATTATCGCGTGAAAAGGTAACAAACATCCAGACAGACAGACAAACATACAAACAAAATTTTCAAAAAAGCGATTTTCGGTTTCAGGGTGGTTAATTATATATGTTAGGACCAAATTATTTTTTTAAAATCGAAAGTTATCAGAAAAATTTCGGCTACAGATTTATTATTAGTATAGATTACATTTACGAGTATTTTCCAATTAAATTTAAAATGAATGTGAACGTAGGTAGACTTGTTTGTGTGAATGCAAGGCCTCCGGCTTTTGATTATGCATTGAAAAAAACAGCATAACACTGACTTAATGGGTAAAGAGTAGGAAGAAGTTGCGAAAAAAATTACTGCATCTATAAAACCAATTTTATTAATATTTATTTCTGGCTCGGAGGATAAATCGAACAACAACTATTTATGTGATTTTCTGAAAAATCAGTCGCTGGTGAGTTATTTATTTTTATTGAGGTACATTTTTGTCATAGTAGAGTTTTGTGTACATGAAGCTGCTGTAATTTCCTATATATTTCTGTACCGATTATAGAGATGATTCTTAACTTTGGATAAATTATAAACTTATGGCACAGAGAATAGCATTTTCTTAGGAAAAATATTGTCCCAGCATTATATTTCTTCACTACAAATTCTACTTCATGTCATCCAGATATGAACTCTGATCGTTTTGTTTTTATATGTACTTATTTACTTTCGGTCTTACTAATAAAAACTCTTATACAGACGTTTAACTGTCTTATACTTACACAGTGAATAGCTCGTTTATAAGTCGTGTTTAAATTCCTTACTAATAATCATTACATAAGTCTTGTATAACAGTATAACTGTCACACAGCTACGTCATAGTTTCGTCATTACTTCGTTACGAAAGTTAACAGAATAATTGAGGTTCTCTATTGCATCCGATAGTGCGCGCTAGTGTGCCGAGCTAAGTATCGATAGTATAACTGGGTCTGGTCGATTACAGCTACAGCAATATTATTCTGTGCTCTTTGGTTTGTTCTTCTGTTGTTACCCAGGCAACCATCATCATAAAATGACAATCGATACTAACAGCTGTTAGAGCTCTATACACAACGCTTAAACAAGGGGTTTCATGTATATAACTACTGCAAAGCAATTCCCATGTAGCTATAACTACAGGCTGCTTATACATCGATCGCTTAAGCATGGTTTATTAGTAATGTTTTCTGTCCCAACTCCGCTTAATTCTGGTATAAAAGCTATATACTGTTTATTAGTAAGACCGTTATTCATTTACACGTGTTTGAGAAGTTGTTTATGAAAATGATTTCACTTTTTCTCGTGGCTTCCAAATGATGACAGAACTCTACCGCGAATTCTTGTCAAATAAGAATTTTTGTATTCTCTCAACGAAAGAGAGTCCGAATCGTGACGTCAGCTACTCACCACTTTCTCGTGATGACATTAAAGGAAATATGGGAACTCAAGCCACTCGCCGCCTCCCAAAAGCCTTCGTGGAATATATATGGAGAACTTTAACCTTTTTATCCACAGTGAAGCATACAAATATTCTCCAGCTTTTAGTAATATTACTGCACATACCAATGAGGTGCACAACGGCAAGGACGTGCAGCTTCGGAGAGCGATTTCAATTTAAAGAAATGCTTTAATTTTGTGTACCTATTTTATATAGTTCTGTACTATCCTGTTTTGTGTCAGCGTTGGTCCTGTGGAGTGCTGAGTTCACGACCAGGAAGGTCGGCAATGTGTGGCTGTCTATTGGCCCAAGGATACCTATATCCTCCTCCACATCGCATTGTATTGCGAGTTGATATCAAAGGAGGACGTAGAACAAAATAAAAGAAAAAGAAGAAATGGAGTTTCTTTTTGAAAGAAATAATTTAATTACTACTACTACTACATACTGGCTTTTAAGGAACCCGGAGGTTCATTGCCGCCCTCACATAAGCCCGCCATCGGTCCCTATGCTGTGCAAGATTAATCCAGTCTCTATCATCATATCCCACCTCCCTCAAATCAATTTAATACTATCTTCCCATCTACGTCTCGGACTCCCTAAAGGTCTTTTTCCCTCTGGCCTCCCAACTTACACTCTACATGCATTTCTGGATTCGCCCATACGTGCTACATGCCTTGCCCATCTCAAACGTCTGGATTTAATGTTCCTAATTATGTCAGGTGAAGAATACAATACGTGCAGTTCTGTGTTGTGTAACTTTCTCCATTCTCCTGTAACTTCATCCCTCTTAGCCCCAAATATATTCCTAAGCACCTGATTCTCAAACACCCTTAACCTATATTCCTCTCTCAAAGTGAGAGTCCAAGTTTCACAACCATAAAGAACTACCGGTAATATAACTGTTTTATAAATTCTAACTTTCAGATTTTTTGACAGTAGACTGGATGATAAAAGCTTCTCAACCGAATAATAACAGGCATTTCCCATATTCATTCTGTGTTTAATTTCCTCCCGAGTATCATTTATATTTGTTACTGTTGCTCCAAGATATTTGAACTTCTCCACCTCTTCAAAATATAAATCTCCAATTTTTATATTTCCATTTTGTATAATATTCTCGTCACGAACATAATCATATACTTTGTCTTTTCGGGATTTACTTCCAACCCTATCTCTTTACTTGCTTCCAGTAAAATTCCCGTGTTTTCCCTAATCGTTTGTGGATTTTCTCCTAGCATATTCACGTCATCCTCATAGACAAGCAGCTGATGTAACCCTTTCAATTCCAAACCCTCTCTTTTATCCTGGACTTTCCTAATGGCATACTCTAGAGCAAAGTTAAAAAGTAAAGGTGATAGTGCATCTCCTTGCTTTAGCCCACAGGGAATTGGAAACGCATCTGACAGAAACTGACCTCTACGAACTCTGCTGTATGTTTCACTGAGACACATTTTAATTAATCGAAATAGTGTCTTGGGAATACCAAATTCAATAAGAATATTTTCTGAATAAAGAATCCTGTTCCTAATTGTTGATTATCGTTTCCTTCCCCATAATACAACAAATATTCTCCTATTGGTGTTATGCCGTTCCCATCTAACCTAACCTCCTGTATTCCCACAAAGTCTATTCTATATCTAGCTAGTTCTTTTGCTACTAATGTTACCCCTCCTGTTCTATATAGACTTGTAACTTTCCAAGTACCAAATCTCAAAACCTTATTCCTTTGCTGTAGTCGTGTCAGAGAATCAGTCTCATTCCGAGGCTTATTTGAAGGATTTGTAACAAGCTGTTTTTTACGGTGATGGGTTGTTAGCTCTTCGCCCAACCCCCAAGCTGGAGGACCACCCTTCATCTGCTGTCCGCGACTGCTTATTCAATATATTCACAGCTACCCTCCATATCTGGAGGCCGTCTCCTCGATCCCCAACCTGAGGACGCGCCATGCCATGGTGATAGGGACCCACAATACATGGAATAATTTAATTACGGGAAGTAATGACTATGTTCAGGAAGTTCATGCATTTGCATGTATTTTTCCATTGGCTCTAATTAATTATCTTCACGAATCATCAACATTTAAGCCTATCAAACCATATTTTATATAGCATATATTTGCATATTTTGGCCTTTTTCTTATAAATGCATAATATTTAATGATATTTATATTACTGTGGCATATTGTATATGACCCTTTTATTACGTACCAACAGTGGTTACCAGCCTTGAACTGGAAGAAAGGGAATTGTAGGAACTGGAGGCAGGGGATCTGTTACCATAATAAGGTTATAATGAAACATCGTCGAAACCACTTGAAGAGCGTCTCTAGTTACAAACTTTGACGGCTGAAATGAATGACGTAAATTTTAGAATCCACATCAGCAAACAAAAGCAGTTTGAAGAGTCTCATCTCTCTTGTGTCAGATCCGACACGAAAACAACTCCCAGGATTAAGAATTGTGTTTTATCTGGCTAGAGAGGAGTGTGAAAAAATTGCTAGAGAAATATGTAGTCCATGCTTCATCATAGTTCTTTCAGCCGCTATGACCAACTTCGGTTCGATTCTCACTAAGTAAATAGCGATTTCCCCCCTATAGACTGGGATTGTAAAAAATTTCACGCAGTCACTGCGTCATTTAGACCATCAGCGAGTTACGCATGCTGTTCAGATTCGAGTCCCGGTGAGGTCTGGAATTTTTCTTTGAATAATTGATAATGACACTTGAAGCGGACAAAGAATGAGTTAGGATTTTCTCGGAATTCTTTCGTTTCCCTACGTTAGACATCATATAACTTCGTTCGTTCTTCATTCCATTACTATTCCGTAACATTTCCCGGCTAGCAATACACGGAGGGACTGGTGTAGGGACAACCAGGTTTACCTGTTTGTAAACATAGAAAGTGTTTCAGTACGAATATTAAAGTACATATGGACTATTCTAAGTAAAAAAAACGAAAGAACAAAAATGGCGGGCGATTATATTAAGTATTTTTCGAGACTTAGGAAGTGTATAACGTCATCAGCAGCGAATGACAAGACGCACACGTTTAAATGTAGCCGACCTGCAACGTGATTGGCTGCCGGAAATAAGAGCGACGGGACTTTTTTATAACTATCAGGATGCGATGAATATTTTTCTGAACGACTAATATCATGTATGTTTTGATTCAGTGTTAAAGCATGGGTGGCACTCAATGCATTTCTTATAGCATGCTTTCCTCTCTCCAACTGTAAGCGCAACAGACGACGCGAAAAACCATTGAAACGTCTGTTTCCATGGTACCGCGAGTGACGTCATCGTATTACAAGAAAGTAGTACAATTTCATCCTATTGGGATCCGCTTAAAAGTTTGATGTTAAAACTGAATTCTTACGAAACATGTTAATCTTATAATGAGGAAGTATTTATAATAATAATAATAATAATAATAATAATAATAATAATTTATTTGAACGATCATAATAATGATAGGGCCTACACTTTTCGTTCGCACTCCCGATGAAACAAAAGCTTGTGGCCGGGAGTGGAGTTTACAACGAATAATGGAAAAGGTAATATTACAAGTATAAGCGTACACTAAAATAATTATTCAATTGTTCAATTTAAATAATCAAATATATGTAAGCAAAAGTAAAGTGATGAATATCACAATAATAGTACAAGAAAGAATAATATAGGAAATACAATGAAATTATATCAAATATATGTAAGCAAAAGTAAAGTGATGAATATCAAAATAATAATACAAGAAAGAATAATATAAGAAATACAGTGATATTATATCAAATATATATAAGCAAAAGTAAAGTGATGAATATCAAAATAATAATACAAGAAATAATAATATAAGAAATACAGTGATATTATATCAAATATATATAAGCAAAAGTAAAGTGATGAATATCAAAATAATAATACAAGAAAGAATAATATAAAAAATACAATGAAATTATATCAAATATATGTAAGCAAAAGAAAGTGATGAATATCAAAATAATAGTACAAGAAAGAATAATATAAGAAATACAATGAAATTATATCAAATATATGTAAGCAAAAGAAAGTGATGAATATCACAATAATAATACAAGAAAGAATAATATAAGAAATACAATGAAATTATATCAAATATATGTAAGCAAAAGAAAGTGATGAATATCAAAATAATAGTACAAGAAAGAATAATATAAGAAATACAATGAACGTATATCAAATATATGTAAGCAAAAGAAAGTGATGAATATCAAAATAATAATACAAGAAAGAATAATATAAGAAATACAATGATATTATATCAAATATATATATATAAGCAAAAGAAAGTGATGAATATCAAAATAATAATACAAGAAAGAATAATATAAGAAATACAATGATATTATATCAAATATATGTAAGTAAAAGAAAGTGATGAATATCAAAATAATAATACATGAAAGAATAATATAAGAAATAAAATGAAATTATATCAAATATATGTAAGCAAAAGAAAGTGATGAATATCGAAATAATAATACAAGAAATAATAATATAAGAAATACAGTGATATTATATCAAATATATGTAAGCGAAAGAAAGTGATGAATATCAAAATAATAATACAAGAAAGAATAATATAAGAAATAAAATGAAATTATATCAAATATATGTAAGCAAAAGAAAGTGATGAATATCAAAATAATAATACAAGAAAGAATAATATAAGAAATACAATGATATTATATCAAATATATATATATAAGCAAAAGAAAGTGATGAATATCAAAATAATAATACAAGAAAGAATAATATAAGAAATACAATGATATTATATCAAATATATGTAAGTAAAAGAAAGTGATGAATATCAAAATAATAATACATGAAAGAATAATATAAGAAATAAAATGAAATTATATCAAATATATGTAAGCAAAAGAAAGTGATGAATATCGAAATAATAATACAAGAAATAATAATATAAGAAATACAGTGATATTATATCAAATATATGTAAGCGAAAGAAAGTGATGAATATCACAGTAATAATATAAGAAATACAATGAAATTATATCAGGTAAAACATAGAAGATTCGGTTAACTAGAAAGTACAAATAGGCTAATAAAATGAAATGAAAAATATTAAATAATACAATTGTAAAATAAGTGCAAAATATTATGCAATAATATAATGGAGTAATAATTATTATATACACAAATGATATTTTAGTTTTAATTCATTTATTGAATTTTGAAAGATTGAAAGATTCCTAACTTAGAAATTTTTTTTTTTTTCAAAATTTTCATGCAAAGAAAAAATGAAAAATAGTAAAGTGAATATATATGCACATATATGTATGTATGTATGTATGTATGTATGTATGTATGTATGTATGTATGTATGTATGTATGTATGTATGTATAATACTAAGCAGTGTTTAAAATCAGTTGAAGTGCTTGCTTTTTAAATAATTTATTATTGGAAGTTGAGGAATTTGATAGCATATCTTTTAAATCAGCGAGCTGTTTTTTACGATACAGTGTGTTTGAATGACATCTTGACGCTATCTGTTTCGCAGAACCTGTCCTGGGTAGCGGAGTAATGCACGGCGCCGTGCCAGGAGGCAGCGTTGTGATGCCCTGCAACTCCAGCCAGGCTGTGTTCCATTGCGACGCTGTAGTCTGCGTCCCCAAGTCCAGCTTGTGCAACGGAATTCCGGACTGCCAAGATGGCAGAGACGAGAGCGTGGCGCAATGTGGTGAGTACATGTGTCAAATTTACAGAATAAGCACAGTCTAGTATATACAGTCGCGAAGCTCAATACGTACTAAATATGTAAACATTAGATAGTTGCTCACCACTAGGATCGCTACTATCGCCTCATTACAGGCAATGCAAAATAGAACCGTCACAGTCTATTGTTTCTAGCTCCCTCAAAACTCAGGCTTCGTGACTGTATATAGTATACTGTGGAATAAGTGTACAACATACGTGTCTGACCAGCAACTTGAGATGTTAGTAGGCCAGCGGTGCATATTCAAGTCCGTACGGGCTAGAGCGCGACCAACAGATTGCTCTGCTCGTGGGATACCTCTCTTCCCCTACTAGAACGTACCGAAAATGGGGATAGCGGTACAAAGGTTGTCCATGCCTACATTAAGTAGAGCAGCAATGTTATAGAACAAGGAGAAGATATACTGTCCTTAATATGTGGAAAACATACTGCAATACTCGTAAATTTGACCATATAACACCTTCCCTCCAGTTACTTTCATGCGTGCGTCTGAAGGAACGAAGAACAATACATTCACTGTCTCTTCTGTTTAGAATCATGCATACTTCTACTCCGAATTATCTGTTATCGCGCTTTCAATTTCTTACAACTCTTCGAAACCGACATCAAGCACTTCTTTCTATCCCTCATCATAGAACGTCTTTATTACTCATCTTCCTATACTGTAGAAATACCTCGCCTCTGGAATTCGTTACCTAATGACGTCAGGGACTGCCGGACTTTATCACAATTCAAAATTAAATTGGAAAATTTTGTCTTAGTTAATGTTTTTTAGGTACTGCTAGAAGTATTGATTTGTGTTTTTTTCTTTTTCTTTTTTAATCTAGATTAAAATTGCAAGTTTCTTGTTTATGTTAGTTTATTAGGATGCAATTAATTATGATACTTAATCACTCATTTAAAGTTTGTGTGACTGCAATCTGCGTATATTTTTATGTGGCTTTACTTTGTTTATAGTGTATTTTTTCTGTTTATTTCTATTGTTGTATTTGTATTCCTGGTGTTGTGGAAGAGAAGCCCTGATGGCCTTAACTACACCAGAATAAATAAATAAATAAATAAATAAACATTGCAGGATTGAGAATTGCAGTATTTAGACACGCTAGCAAGTAAACATTCTCATGAGGGCAGTTAAAAAAAGTTATTTTTTTTTTTCTTCCACCATGTTAATAATGTCAAAATAAGTACTTATACAAATTTTGGTCACTAGAGCACAATTATGAGGGCCGTAAAAATAAGTTTCCCTGGGGCCGTTTACAGAAAGAAAACACAATTTTAGTGGAAAAATTTATTGGAACAGATACAGTAACTGTTGAGCTATATTCAACATATTCCCCACCGGAATTGAGACATCTGTCATACCGTGGGATCGACAAAAAGGTGCAAACGGCTGTCACACACTGGTTCCGATCTCAAGCGGCAGACTTCTACGACACAGGAATATAAAATTTTATCCCATTTCTGGCTTTCCAGTTTAGCGTATTGTAGGCTATTGAGAACAAATACGAATCAAAGATAATAAGTTATGAAATAATAAATTAATCAAATTTTGGGTTCAAATCAAACTGCAATTTACACTCGTGATCTACGCTACATTGTGTTCAGGAACTGAAATTTAATACTGCACATGTTTTTAAACTTTCATCATATTTTAAATTACGTGTTTAATTTATGTGTGTTTCCTATCCAAATCTAACAGCATTAACATAAATATATTTTATGCTCGACCATGCCGAAATGTGCTAATTATACATCCGGTAGCAGTCATTAAAGTACACCTACTCATTAAAGTACAGGTCTTCAGCCAATGATAACTCAGCTTACATGTGTTCAGCCAATGACAAGTCAGCTTTGTACCGTTATAAAACCGCAAGTATCGATTATTCTCGGATATGCAATCGAAAGTGAATTAGCGAAAAGTCACGGAGGCTGGAAATCCAATACTGTCGCAGAAGGTTATGTTCTGTTACTATAATAATTAGCGTTAATTGTAAATAATATTCAAATAAATTCAATTTGTCATCTCGTTTTTCAATGTCGGATTCAATAATCGAGGTTATAATATTATCAAGTTTAACGGGACTGCGTCAAGGTCAATGACATTATTGTTCCTCGGAAAAAATCAATACTTTCGCGTCTGCGCACATCTCAGAATTCACGACCTAGAACAAGGTCACTTCCGATCTTGTCAGTTACAAATAAAATGTATACATCTGAATACCGGTAATTTCAAGTTAGAAATATGGTCGAGCATAAAAAGTCGTATGAAACTCGCCTATAATGATAATTAAGAAGCTCGTATGAAAATTATGAAACTCGCTTGCACTCGTTTCATAAATATCCATACTCGATTCTTAATTACTATCATTATAGGCTCGTTGCATAATGTATTATTTTTCTACTTGGGATACCATAAAAACAAAAAAATCATGATGCAGGAAAGTGCACGATAAAAAGTGAAAAACTTTGGAGAACACTGATATAATTCATAAACTGCAGTTTTCATTGGAGACATAAAATGTTGGTTTGTGCGAGGGATTAAAAACTTTTTTACACAATAGCATTAAAACGTCTTTTCTCAGGATTTTTTATCTGCATTTTCTTATTTTCAGAAAGAAAAGCAGAAACTAAAGTTAACCTAAATCACGTTCTTTCTTATTTATACATCGTACAGAAGTAAAATACAGGAATGACGTGATGTCAAGACAACAAAACAGAGAATGGTAGGGGTACGGTTTCAGTTTACAGTCTGCCGTAGCCAAGTGCAACGTATTATTTGCTGTTACAGATAAAACACATTGACTGCATACTGCAAATCGAGTTACTAACCTACTTTTTTTGTCTCTCTGTTAAGATGTTACTTCAATCTTTAACTGCACTGACATGAAAGCACTTAAATCAGCGATGACCAAAGCGGGTGTCGTGATTACATCGTGTAATCACAGACATTCAAACGGGTACGAGGAGTTTCCTGTACATGCTGTGTGTTCCATTCACGTACTGAAGGCAAACAAACAAACTCTGTCTCTACAAGCAGTAAGAGGTGGTTTCGTGAAGAATGAGAAGAACTTTTTTGTTGTTCTGTCGGATAAAATGACATATGTTTACTTAGCTCAACGGTTCAATTAAGAGTATACAGTATAGAAACATTAATTGCCACGCTGAATAATGTATTATTATTACTATTATTATTATTATTATTATTATTATTATTATTATTATTATTATTATTACTGCTACTATTATTACTGACCACTAAGTATGTGTTTCTATAGTTCTTCTGTACGTGCATGAATATTAATATTTTTAGATCTTCTCCCTAGAAGGGTAAAATTATTAAGTTTTATCTCAATTTTAAATGTTATGTTTTATTTAACGACGCTCGCAACTGCAGTGGTTATATCAGCGTCGCCGGATGTGCCGGAATTTTGTCCCGCAGGAGTTCTTTTACATGCCAGTAAATCTACTGACATAAGCCTGTCACATTTAAGCACACTTAAATGCCATCGACCTGGCCCGGGATCGAACCCGCAACCTTGGGCATAGAAGGCCAGCCTCAATTTTAATCTTCTTTATCTTTAGATGAGGGTAACTGTTTATTAGTTATTCATTTAATAATAATATTGTGGAAAAACTGATTCAATATTATGTGCCAGGAAATTGACATGTCTTAAATCATAGCCTGGAAGAGAAAGATGAGATAAATAAATGTAAGGAAGTCAGCTACCTAATGGAATTTGAAATATCGCGTGCTCTAAAGTCTTTTAATAAACAGAATTTATCAAATGAGTAACAATTAAAATAGCTTAAATAACTTGTCCATAAGAAGTTTTTAATTTTGAAAAACAAGGAATATCTCGACCAAGTATCGAGAGAAGAGTTTAGGAAATTCCTGATTATATATTGAAGAGGAAGGCTAAAAAAAATAATCAAGAAAAATCGTATATTATTCACTGGCTCTTGATGACAGCAGTGACATTACTGATACAGCAAAGCGTGAGATTTTTATCCGCGGGATTGATCAAGATGTTAGTACAGGAACCACCACTGGTTGTAGTTTTCATGCCAAGTACCTTTCTCCGTCTTCTTACTTCATAGGCTGTCTGTCGCATGTAATCACTGCAACTCGAGTTTTGGTCACCGCTGACTTACACAAGTGTGGGGGACATTAACAGTTAGGCATTTTGACAGTTTCTGATTGTCATGCTGAAAACCGCATTCTGTTATCGTGTCTCAATAATTTGCTATTTACATCTGAAGTTGTGAAGGTTTTATGTGGACACCCTGTATCATTCTGGTCTATTGAGTAGGCGACAGACTTACAGCCCTGTAAATAACTAATGTCTCCGTATTCTCTATTTTAACAGTCTTGACAAATCTGTTCACGAAGGCAGGTAGGATATTATGGTCAAAGATAAATGCTCTATAATGAACGGTTTTTTAAATAACTATCCTGTAGATTTGGCTCATCGGTCAGCGTAGGTTGCGTCGTTTATCTCCAGCTAATCTCACCGCCCGAGCAACATCACTCCCTCCGGCCGATCCTATCTTTCTGGTTAATCTCCCTTCTAGAGCAGACCCAAATGTCATGCCATTGCAACGAGCAGTACGTACTCTGTGTTCTCAACCAAATAAACGTAAGGTCTCTAATTAATTGCGTTTTCGCAGAAGTAAAATATGTTTATTACCATTGAGGCTGATTATCCAGATTAAGTGGCGCTATAGGCAGTAAATCTTGAACATTGAAAACTCTTCGTCCACCAGAAAAACCAATTCGATGGCGAATGGTCACTTACGATAACTTGCCCGTTCTTCATTCACAGAAGAAATCTAAATTATATCCGTCACGAGAATGTCATCATCTGCTGTTTGGTTGAAGTCTTACTACACATGCGCAGTGAGAGAAGGCATTTAGTTCATTACAACAGTCCACAGAGATGACGTCATCATAGTTTACTGCGCATACCAATGTTCTTACCTTCCTAGTAGATAGATAGACAGACAGACAGACAGACAGACAGACCGACCGACCGACAGATAGATAGATAGATAGATAGATAGATAGATAGATAGATAGATAGATAGATAGATAGATAGATAGATAGATAGATAGATAGATAGATAGATAGATAGATAGATAGATAGATAGATAGATAGATAGATAGATAGATAGATAGATAGATAGATAGATAGATAGATAGATAGATAGATAGATAGATAGATAGATAGATAGATAGATAGATAGATAGACAGACAGACAGACAGACAGACAGACAGACAGACAGACAGACAGATAGATTTATTGAGTAATATTATACATACAGATTTTATATTATCATAATTTTCTCTAAAATACAATGCACGGGTCTTCTGACCGTACGTGCTTTGTACCCAAAACAAGTCCTTCTTTGTAGGTTCCCCCCACCGATGTTTACATCCAACTACTCTCTAAAAGAACACACATATTAAAATGGAAATTGCACAATAAAACACATTATATAATATATCCTAACCTAAAAGACATAAAAGTGTACAGTTGGGTGGATACTATTATCCCTTCCTCAGTTCGCGTCACAAACTTCAACAGCTGAAGTTCTAATCTTTCTCGCCTTCAAGAGGAACAATCCAGTCTTTTGTTCCCATTCTCTATTCCCCATGAGGTCAAGACATGCAAGCGAACTCCTATTCTGACTTAGGATCGAGGGTGGTAGATATTTTCTCCGTACATGTTCCAATTCGACACACTGTAATAAAATATGTTTATAGGGGTCCTTTTCTTTGCAAAGCGGACAAAGACGCTCCCCTCCTTCGTTGACAGTTTTATTACCCTTCCATGCCCCCAATCTTAGTCACGCTAAACGTGCTCTGCTGTCTTTGTTTACCTTCCTAGTAATATAAGCGTAACGAAATATTAACTTAATTTTAATCCAATAAAATATATTCATATACAAATGGCGTGGCGGTAATTAATATATAAAGGCAGAAATAGTTAATTTAATATAGCGTCGCTGTTATTCCAAAACCTTGTAAATCTAATGACCGCAGAAATCTAGGTTTCGGGCTAAAGGCTATGGATCTGTGAAATTTCTAACTTCTATATTTTTACACTAATGAATCTGAAACTTTTACCATATATTTCTTACAATATGGACATGCGATATATACATTTTCACTCTTATATTCCAATTAGTTTGCTTATAATTCAGTTTTGTTCTTTTTTTAAATACCTAATTATAATTGTCCCAATTTTCAAAGTTTATACATTTTTTCTTTAAAGTTATACACCATTTAATTTATTTCTGATAGATGTATGTAAAATATGACACATATCTTTCATATTTTTTTCAATTACTTTTCGAGAAAAAAAATATTTACACTTTTAGTTGTTAATTTTTCAATTTTTTAAAACTTATCATATCCTCAACACAGAGTGATTTAAATACTTTCAATAGCAGAAGAAAACACACTGTCAGTTTACTTCACATGCTTTTGTGGACTGATGTGCAAAATTTAATTGAGACTGGAGATAAACTGCATTCATTAGAGCATTTTGAATGTTACAAAATGTTGAAAATTGGACAATCGAGAAAACGAGTATCAAAGTACAGCATGTATATGAATATACTATCGATATCCTTCTTTCCTATACAGGTGTACCACACACATTTTTCTCCTACATAACAGCGGGAAATTTGAAAAGTAAAATGAGTTGGAATGAAGTTGAGTGTCAGTTTAAATGGCTGCAGCTTCACGCGCGCGCTGCTCCCTTTAAATTCGTCCTGAGGATGTTTAAATTGTCATAGGCCCAAAATAAGCTCAGATTTAGAAAACAAACATTATTTTATTTTTTAGCGTTGGTGGTGACAGGATTTTTTGTCGTTGCCAAACTTTCAGAACGGCCCCGAGGTTCACTCAGCCTCCTATAAAATTGAGTACCAGGTCTTTCCCTGGGGTAAAAGGCGGTCAGAGCGTGGTGCTGACCACACCACCTCATTCTAGTGCCGAGGTCATGGAAAGCATGGGGCTCTACCTCCATACCCCCCAACTGCCTTCATGGCATGTTACGGGGATATCTTTTACCTTTATCTAAAAACAAAATTTCCATTTTTAATAATTTTTTTCGTTACTTCCGCCGATCCATAGCCTTAATGGTTGCAAAACATCAATCCTCAATGGTTTATGAACTCTTTTATAGAAGAATGAACCATAAATCTTCCAGAAATCACAAAATACAAAACTACATATCTTGGAATAATAACAGAATAAAACACCAAAAACTCGTATATCTAAACATGAACTATACGCGGTTTTCTTTTATCGGGTATTCTATCATTTCAGTGTACTTAGTTTTCTATTTTGTATTAATAGAATAAGGCACCAAAAACTCGTATATCCAAACATTAACTTTACGAGGTTTTGTGTTAACAAGTAGGTCTATTCTAACACAAAATCAGATAAATGGTCAGTACGGGGTTTTGGTAATTATATTTTGTGAAAATATATGCTTACGCTACATTAATATTTTTGTTATTACTTCCATCCTATGTATTTAATGATTGCCAGACTAACAGGTGGCCTGGGTGGCATTTGTGAATCCGATACTGACAGATGGGCCACTCTACCTCAGCCTGACAGAGACAAATATTTTAATCTTTTAACTGAAGAGAATGTCTTTTGTGTATAGTCTAAAGCAGTGATTCTAAAACTGGGGGGGGGGGCGACTTCTAGGAGTCCACGAACAAATAATAGGTCTAATAATAGTAATAATCATCATCGCCATTATCATCATTGTCATAATTTAAAAAATCTCCTTAATCATCGTCATCATTTTTAAAAGTTCTTCTATGAAAATGCACACATCCGATTATTTCACGTTAAATAAAAACACAATTAAAATATTTTCCTTTAAAATTGATAGCAAATTTCACATTACTAGACTTCGTGGAATTGCCACGAGAATCGTAAGGTTTACTGCGAACGCGGTATAGATTGTATGAGAAGGGGACGTGCAACGGATGGAGTATGCGTCTGATGTAAATACTTAGCAGTATACTGCGGTTACAATAAAACCTGTATCCTACATTCAAGAAATGTAATGAATGATCATTGAAGTAGGAAATGTCTAAACATGCAAATACACAAATATTTTATAGTGAGATATATTAACTCTTAAAATTTAATGTAATATACTCGCATCATCCTTGAATATGTGCATTGCAGTAAAGACTTACGTACATTTTCAGCGACTGCAAAGTGAACCCCTTCCAATGGTCACTTAAACAGTTTTTATATTGGGAAAATGTGCATTCGACATCACACGATATAATAGGTCGATATTTGAACAATGGAAAATGACTACTTTTTAGTACACCAACTTCAGACGTCTTGTCGTGACCTGATAGTACATCATTTATAGTACGAAGTTGTGAATAGGCAGAATTTTTAGCAATAATGTTTTGTCAACTTACACTTCACTTTTTCTGGAATTATTGAATTGTTATTTTGTATAACGGTTTATGATACTTTATCCACTATATTAAGGGCTTCTGAGAGTTGTAGTTTAGACGATTTTAATAGGGTGATAGTTTTGGACACGATTTTAAAATCAGAATCAATGAACAGAATATCTTCCAATAGCTGTTCAGAAGGCAATGATTTTACAGCTGCAAAAGTGGAACTGTCTGTGCTATCCAATGCATCAATTACCTCCATTATTTTGCCGTAATGTCCTGCATAATAATTAACAGCATCCAACCACGTTCCCCAACGGGTCAAGACTGGCTGCGGGGGTAAGGGTATTCCAGGGGCAATTGCTTGGAACAGCAACACTCTCATTGTAGTATGTTTGATTGAATTCTTGTCTGCACTGAACAAATGTTAAGCTTTGACTATTCCAACTACAGTAATGCAAAAACAAGTGCTTACATAGGTATACATTAGCTGTAACTGCTCTAATTTGGACCGGTTACATCTCTTAACATATACTGCTTATACCACGAGACTAGGAGGTCGCCCATCTCCTCTATACTACCGTACATCGGCAACCTGATTGCATGCTGCGCGTGGCAAGTCAACGAAGTCTACACATTACTATATTTGACATTCTACTCTACGCCGTACGTCAGGGGAACCGCACTGAAGTACTATGAGGAGAAGTATCATCAAAATGCCTCAGAAACATTGGTATAAAGCATTGGTTCCCAAAGTGTAGGTTGCGACATAAATATAAACTACGTTGTCATAAATGTAAACCAATGTTTCAGTAGTTATAATATAAAAAATGATCCAATAATCGAACCTATTTTTGAGAAAGTAGCTCCTCAAATCTGGACTGTATATTCGATACACACACAGATATCGTTTTCATTTTCAGTGTGATTTCTCTCTTTTGTTTTTGATGGCGATCAAAGACTGGAATTTCATTTTGCATAAATACGAATATGCAAATTCTATCAAGCATTTTACATTTTTTACATTTATTTACAATTTACATTTGAATTGAATACATATGAATAGATACCCGATATGAGCATATGCTCGTGCTCGGGTACAGTCCAGTAGTCTACATAAATTTTACAGGGTTCAAATAATAATGCTGATGATATAAATAATAGTAACAATAATAATAATAATAATAATAATAATAATAATAATGGTGATTAAACAAAAATATTTACAAGAATAAAATAAATACTAAGACGGATAAAATAAAATATAAAACCACTAGCGAGAGTTAACACAACTTAAAAAAAAAAACATATAATAACCGGAAAAAATGACTAACTCGAAAATCAACAGAAAAGTTCGTTGTATCGCAGACGACAGCAACCGCCGTATTGACATTGTGTTGTGCATTAATGGTAGTAGGGGAGAGCTGAAAGTCTACGTAACTGCCGTTCTCTTCGAATCTTCTCGTACAATCATGGGAAGTTAATGCTGTAAAAACAAAATGTCTACGAGTTAAACTGTTCATTATTACCAGGATAAATACAAATAATACTGAAATATATTAATCTAGTTTCAGTTATAGATCTCTCCTTTTGTGCAAGAGGTATCATATCAAAATATTTTATGAATGGCGGGGAAAATATAAATTTCAAGAACTTTCTAGTGACAAAATATAGTGACAAGTACAATCAAGTGTATCTGTGGCGATGCTAAGGAATCATTTATTGGAGATATACACTGTTATTAATTAAGAAAATGATTTATTTTTATATTTATTACAATGTTTTACCTTATAGGTTACATGCATCAGATAAATACAATAAAAATTAGTACCATATAATGTTAGTAACACTTAAAAAATAATAATAATAATAATAATAATAATAATAATAATAATAATAATAAAATTGATCAAATATCATAGAAACATTTTCACTTTATTTCATTAAGAACATCTTTTGAAGGCACGAGGAATATTTGCACTATCCTATATCGTGGTGTGTTTATTCGTCTCCAGACGATGAAACCTGTGATTATTTTCGGAACCTTGAGAGCTTTATAATTATTTCAACACAGAATTCAGCATCCAAAATGGCTAGATACGCTAGGTCATACCCAAACCACCCAATCTCAGACACTTCTATTAACAGTTAAACAGAAATATTTCATGCATGAACGTTGGTAGCATTGTTTTAGGTTGGGAAAGCAGACTAATCAACTGTTACTTACGTCCAGCCAGACGCTGACCTAGTCTGTTGTGCTGGAGTAATAAATACAGTGCTTTAGCCGACATTTGACATTTGCTTTGCGGCTGCAAATGGAGGAACTAATCTGTCTCTGCAACGTTGCAATCTGTCAACGGCGCTGATTTGCAGAATGGAGACTGCTCCAGTGTTCTTACAGTATTCCGTATCACTGATGTGTTACATAGATTGTACTTCATTACACTGGATTCCAAACAAATAGCGTTCTTTAGATAACTCTAGAATCCCTTAATACAAGTTATTAAGGCATTTTCTAATATCCCAAATTCTTTATCGTGTTTAATTAATATTATTATATTCATTTCTTAAAACGTGAAACTGTCCATCGCTATGGAGTGACGGTTAACATGCCTGGCCGTGAAACGAGAGGCCCGGGTTGAAATCTTGGTTGGAACAAGTTATCTGGTTGAGTTTTTTCCGGGTTTTTCCCTCAACCCATTCAGAGCAAATGCTGGGTAACTTTCGACGCTGGACCCCGGACTCATTTCGCTGGTATTATCACCTTCACCTCATTCAGACGCTAGATAACCGCAGCAGTTGATAAAGCGTCGTCATCATCATCATCATATCCGTCACGTATTAGACCCTACAGGATCTGTTACGGTCTTATGCCAGCGCTTTCGTGGTCTTCCCAATTTCCTCTTTCCTCTTGGCACATAAGTAAGAATCTGTTTAGGCCATCTAGTGTGATCCATCCTTTCGACATGTTTTTTCCACCGAAGTCGATATTGTTGAACAAAATTAACTATAGGATCCATTTTTAGTTCCTGCAATATGTCCACATTTTTACGGTATTCCAGCAAAGAGCATCCCGCTGTTCGTCTCATGAACCTCATTTCAGCTGTCGTCAGCCTTTGCTCATCACCTTTTCTGATTGTCCATGTCTCGCTACCGTAGGCAAGGACTGGTCGAGCTAGTGTTTTATATACATTTAGCCTTGTATGTTTCTGAACATGGGATGATTTGAAGACGGTGTTAATTAGGCCAGTGATTTTTATAAAGCGTCGTAAAATGTAGAAATATGAAAAGTCTGAAATCCCATAAGGGCAACGGCCTCCTACAGTAGTGTAGGATGAGCAGAAGGTCTACTACACTTGGGAAGCTAGTGCAAGAGAGCTTACACTATACATTTACAATCTAAACACAAATTATAGAAACTAAACACAACAATTATACAAACTGAACGCATAAATTACACATACTAAACTCAAATAAACTATCCAAACTAAACACACAAAAAGCTATACAAACCAATCACATAAAAAACTATAGAAACTAAACTAGATTATTTCCTGTAAGTCCAAATTTCCCTTAGATTTCTTAGAAGGATGCTTGCTCGCGCACCTTTTAAATTTTTCACCTCCCATCCATCAATCCATCCATCTAGCCATCCATCCATCCATTCATCCGCCATCCATACATCCATTCATTCATCATTCCATTCACCCATCCATCCATATAATTCGTTCGTTCGTTCGTTCATTCATTCATTCATTCATCCATTCATCATTCATTCATTCATCCATCCATTCATCATTCATCCATCCATTCATCCATGCATCCACTCATCATTCCATCCATCCATGCATCCATTCATTTATTCCATCCATTCATCCATGCATCCACTCATCATTCCATTCATCCATCCATGCATCCATTCATTTATCATTCATTCATCTTCATCCATCCATCCATCCATCCAGTCGACCTGGTTGGCGAGTTGGTATAGCGCTGGCCTTCTATGCCCAAGGTTTCGGGTTCGATCCCGGACCAGGTCGATGGCATTTAAGTGTGCTTAAATGCGACAGGCTCATGTCAGTAGATTTGCTGGCATGTAAAAGAACTCCTGCAGGACAAAAGTCCGGCACATCCGGCGACGCTGATATAACCTCTGCAGTTGCGAGCGTCGTTAAATAAAACATAACATTTTATTTCCATCCATTCATCATTTCATCCATGCATCAATTCATTCATCATCCCATCCCTGCATCCATTCATTCATCCATCCATTCGTCATTCCATCCATGCATCCATCCATCTATCTATCCATCCATTCATCATTCCATCCAGGCATCCATTCATTCATCAATCCATTTATCTATTTATCCATTTTCATCATTCCATCCAGGCATCCATTCATTTATGAATCCATTTATCTATCCATTCATTCATCATTCCATCTTTGCATCCATCCATTCATTCATTCATCCATCCATCCATCCATCCATCCATCATTCCATCCATACATCATTACATCCATTCATTCATCGTTCCATCAATCCATGCATCCATTCATTCATTCATACAGTAGTCATAGAAATATTGGGTACACTAGCCTATATTTATGTATATGCATGAATATCCAATAGTAAAGTACATATTGTATTTTATCACTTCAATTCCTATATAGTCGTTTCATGCAATCATTCGAATTTCCTTAAATCCCCTTTGTGGAACACAATCATGCAACTTCACTGGTAATTTGTGAGTATTGAGTAGTAATTAAAGCACAACTGCAGAAATTTCTTTTGTGGAATAAAAACTCTTGTATTCGTACTCCTTACTAAGAAGTTATTTGTAGTGTACAAGACTATACCTATGTGGAATAGGACTCTGATGACTGTCAAGTCTATACAAATGATGTTGTTCTGAATTTACACCAGTTCAGATGGAAAATAATAAAATCAGTGCAGGTTGACAACAAGACATTTTCATCACAGTTATAGAGTTCATATGATCATAATAAACTAAATGCTATATAATGTACGTTACAGTGTTATCCCAGTCTAAATTGCTAAGGTTTATTATCTGTATTTAATCTTTTAGCGTAATGTATAGCTGGAACAAAGTACAAGAGAGTCACTATTAAAATGTAGCTCCTTTTGCTTACATTGCATTCAAGGAAACACAAAAGCTTTCAAATGTGTTATTCATTCATGTTGTAAATTATTTCTTTGTTTCCATGAAAGATCTCGACACAAGTTATATTTACCTCAGAACAAAGAAGGAACAAGTGCTCTCAAGTCCTCTGGGGTTATGCTAAACTTTTAAGCTTGCTAGCAGTCGCAATTATATGTCTCCTGTTTCCTTTGTAACACTTGATACTGCCATGTACTCATAAATGAAGAAAAGACTTTGTTATAGGCCTAATTCTGTACTGAAACTTTGTTAAAATTAACGTTTGCTAACACTGCTATAGCTGTGAATACAAAATCCCACCTCATTTAGCTTTATTCACGCTCACTTCAACGTCTATTGTTTTAGCGTTCCTGTTGAAGTGCTGAAATGTGTAACGTGCTGCCTTCTTGTTTTATATAGTTTCAAGTGGATTAATAGTACATTATGCAACGAGCCTATAATGATAGTAATTAAGACGCGAGTATGTTTGTTTATGAAACGAGCGCAAGGGATTAATTACCATTATAGGGAAGTTTCATACGACTTTTTATGCTCGACGATATTTCTAACTTGAAATTATTAAGAAGTATTAATTTTATTCGTATCTGACTGAAGAGCGGAAGTGACCTTGTGCATAGCTCGTATATTGTGAGATGTGCGCAGACGCGAAAGTATTGATTTTTTCCGAGGAACAACAATGTCATTGACCTTGATATAATCTAGAGAATAACATGAACTAATTTTGATATAACCTGGAAATTGATTTAGAATTGATAAACGAGATGACAAATTGAATTTATTTGAATATTATTTACAATTAACGCTAATTATTATAGTAACAGAACATAACCTTCTGCGACAGTATTGGTTTTCCAGCCTCCGTGACGTTTCCCTCGTTGTCTTTCGATTGCATATCCGAGAATAATCGAATAATCGAAAACCTGAAAACCTGAACTTTAATGAATAGGTGTACTTTAATGACGTGCATTAAAGGACTGCTACCAGGTGTATGATTACTACATTTCGGCATGGTCGAGCATAAAATTATATTTATATTTATATATATTTATATTTATATATTTATATGTCGAGCATAAAATTATATTTATGCTCGACCATGCCGAAATGTAGTAATTATACACCTGGTAGCAGTCCTTTAATGCATGTCATTAAAGTACACCTACTCATTAAAGTACAGGTGTTTTCAGCCAATGACAACTCAGCTTACAGGGGTTCAGCCAATGACAAGTCAGCTTTGTACCGTTATAAAACCGCAAGTATCGATTATTCTCGGATATGCAATCGAAAAAGAATTAGCGAAAAGTCACGGAGGCTGGAAATCCAATACTGTCGCAGAAGGTTATGTTCTGTTACTATAATAATTGGCGTTAATTGTAAGTAATATTCAAATAAATTCAATTTCTCATCTCGTTTTTCAATGTCGAATTCAATAATCAAGGTTATACCAAGTTTAACGGGATTACATCAAGGTCAATGACATTATTGTTCCTCGGAAAAAAATCAATACTTTCGCGTCTGCGCACATCTCACAATTCACGACCTAGAACAAGGTCACTTCCGATCTTGTCAGATACAAATAAAATGTATAAGTTACATCTGAATAATTTCAAGTTAGAAATATGGTCGAGCATAAAAAGTCGTATGAAACTCGCCTATAATGGTAATTAAGAAGCTCGTATGAAAATTATGAAACTCGCTTGCGCTCGTTTCATAAACATCCATACTCGCTTCTTAATTACTATCATTATAGGCTCGTTGCATAATGTACTAATATGTTAGTGTGACATCAATAGATCTCCGATTTTTAGGCTGGAATAGGATAGGTGGTAACAATTTTATGTAAAAGTTCCTAAATATGTGCGACAGATTTCCTAGCATAATAGAATGAGTGTGCCATTTATTCTTGGCGTAAGCCTATAGAAGGCCATGCTCCAAGTCATTTAAAGTTGGCATCAAATGCACATTTACACATGGATAAGTAGCTTCCTCTGGCTGTGGTTGAGGGGATGTTTCTTTCCAAATCGACTGTACGGCACCGGGAAGAGTTTTTTCTCGTGAGGATGAATATAATTTCAAAAAATTATCCAAAATAGTTAATTTTTCGATAGACTCGTTCCCTATGAAAAACTCTGTACAGTAGTCTATATTCTGATGATTTTCGTGCTTTCCTGTACCATCACCATTCTAGAGGTGTGTTATATTTGACCCATGTTTATTAGACTTTTCCTCTTGTTTTGATATAAAATGCGTTTTTTCACAGCATATATTCTATTATTTCCATAAAACATTAAGGCAGCATTTTCTCAAACTATTTATAGATGAAATTATTGGGGATCATCAGTGTGGTTTTAGGCGTAATAGATCGACTATTGATCAGATTTTTTGTATTCGACAGATATTGGAGAAAAATGGGAGTGTAAGGGTACAGTATATCAGTTATTCATAGATTTCGAAAAGGCATGTGACTCGGATAACAGAGATGTTTTATATAACATTCTTATTGAATTTGGTATTCCCAAGAAACTAGTTCGATTAATTAAAATGTGTCTCAATGAAACTTACAGCAGAGTTCGTATAGGTCGGCTTCTGTCTGATGCCTTTGCAATTCACTGTGGGCTAAAGCAGGGAGATGCACTATCACCTTTACTTTTTAACTTCGCTCTAGAATATGCCATTAGGAAAGTTCAGGATAACAGAGAGGGTTTGGAATTGAAAGGGTTACATTAGCTGCTTGTTTATGCGGGTGATGTGAATATGTTAGGTGAAAATGCAGAAACGATTAGGGAAAACACGGGAATTTTACTTGAAGCAAGTAAAGAGAAAGGTTTGGAAGTAAATCTCGAAAAGACAAAGTATATGATTGTATCTCGTGACTAGAATATTGTACGAAATGGAAATATAAAAATTGGAAATTTATCTTTCGAAGAGGTGGAAAAATTCAAATATCTTGGAGCAACAGTAACAAATATAAATGACACTCGGGAGGAAATTAAACGCAGAATAAATATGGTAAATGCCTGTTATTATTCGGTTGAGATGCTTTTGTCATCTAGTCTACTGTCAAAAAATCTGAAAGTTAGAATTTATAAAACAGTTATATTACCGGTTGTTCTGTATGTTTGTGAAACTTGGACTCTCACTTTGAGAGAGGAACAGAGATTAAGGGTGTTTGAGAATAAGGTTCTTAGGAAAATATTTGGGGCTAAGAGGGATGAAGTTACAGGAGAATGGAGAAAGTTACACAACGCAGAACTGCACGCATTGTATTCTTTAACTGTCTTAATTAGGAACATAAAATCCAGACGTTTGAGATGGGCAGGGCATGTAGCACGTATGGGCGAATCCATAAATGCACATAGAGTGTAAGTTGGGAGGCCGGAAGGAAAAAGACCTTTGGGAAGGCCGAGACGTAGATGGGAGGATAATATTAAAATGGATTTGAGGGAGGTGGGATATGATGATACAGACTGGATTAATTTTGCACAGGATAGGGACCGATGGCTGGCTTATGTGAGGGCGGCAATGAACCTGCGGGTTCCTTAAGAGCCATTTGTAAGTAAGTAAGTAAGTTTTTGTTTTATGGCTGTTTGATTGCCTGTTGAATGCTGGGATTCAGAACTTAGGAAGTGGAGTAGGAAAATGAGGTCGGATGTTAAACAGCAGTTTCCGCAGCGACAGACATTTTCATTATAACATGACGTATATTCAGCAGATACGTGACTAGAAATGCAATTTTAAAAACAATGTTTTAATTAAGGACTGCCCGCTGAATACATAGACTTTCCCATTGTTTTGGCTAACACAGAATTACCTTACATGGAGTTTTGCTCACCTTCAACAGCATTGCGAGAAATTATGTTCTAACGATTTCTAGAGTGATCGCTTTTAAAGTTCCAGAACATCCAACAACTCAGATTATCACAGGTAATAAGCTACTACAGAGAGCTGGCTGTCTTAAGGGACACTGGGACTGAACTTGACATTTTCTATAGTTTTGCTTCAGTTATTTTCAAATTTTGTGAGTTGGTTGAAATTAAGATTAGTATAACTATCGTTTTTATTACCGGTATGTATTATAATTTTATTTTATTTTACTTTTATTTTGAATTATCTTGTATTTATTTGCAATTCGTTGTATTTATTCTTTAAGGGGTTAGGTACAGCTTACAGCAGTAAAAGTTTGGAAATATTCGAAATTTTTTCCCCGAATTATTGTATCTTGTACAATAATGAAAATTAGTATGTGTAAAACACTGTCCTTCTCCTATATAAAAAAATATTTATTACGATTTTTTAAAATTATTTATATATATATATATATATATTTTTTTTTTTTTTTCAAAATTCAGTTCACTGTGCAGTAATGAAGCTTTTCCCACATAACTAAAAAACTGTTCAACATTCTGTGATGAAATTTTTTGTATATATTTGAAGAGTCCGCTGCAAGAATGATGGATGTCATTTGGAATAGGCTACATTTTGCAGGAGAAGCGATTGAAAGTTTGAAATGCTTAGCGCTCAAAGCGTAACTGTGATTTTCCGATCATTTTGCACAATAAATGTTTACTATATGCTGATGATGTTAAATTGTATAAAGTCATTGACAAACAACAAGACGTTTTTTATCTACAGCATGATTTGGACAGGCTATATAGATGGTTTATCGATAATTTTCTTCTGTTAAATCTTAATAAATGTTGCTTTATGACATAATCTAAAAATAAGACAGTTCCTCAAAATTCGTATGAAATTAATGGTGTGAAGCTACCTAGAGTAGAATCATTTAAGGATTTGGGTATTTATTTTACACACAACTTATGTTTTAAAATGCACTTAAATCACGTGGTAATTTATGCATATAGAAAATTAGGATTTATAATCAGAAATACAAAAGAATTAAAAAATATAAATACTATTGATACTCTATATAAAACTCTAGTTAGAAGTAAGTTAGAGTATGCGTCTGTAATATGGTCACCTCAGTTCCAGTCCCATCAGATGCAAATAGAAAGGATACAGAAAAGATTTTTACGTTATTTATATTTAAAAAAAAAGTCACGTATCGTCTTATGACAAGCAAATTTCATATAATCAGTTACTTTTTAAATTTAATTACAAAACTTTAAAATCTCGACGATTAATAAATAGCCAAATTTTACTCTATAAGACTGTTAATGGTATATTGAATAACTGTGATTTTCTTAAATTCCTTCACTTCAATGTAAAAAGAACTGTTTTCTTCAAGAACTCTCCATTGTTTGTTATGTGTAATACTTACAACTCTCTGTCTTTAAACTGTGATTCTCAATTGGATTTCAGTTTAACAATTGAAAAATTTCATACAATATTAAAAAGCATTGTATTTCCTTAAATATTTAAATTATGAAGAAGTGTATTATAATGTTTTTTCTCTAGTTTTTAAATAATTTTGCATCATTATATTGACGTTTGGCACTATATTAACTGTAATATTATATTCTAGCATCTATTACCGTTATGTATTTTCTTTCATTCGTTTGTGTTGCTTTTGTTTTTTTTCTTATTATGTATTTTGTGTATGTATCTGTGTAAGCTACCTGTAATTGGAAGCCTGCTTCTGTTGGTGGTGGATTTAAAATAAAATAAAATAAAATAAAAAATAAAATAAAATTACTGGACAATGACTATCAGTGATAATGCCATATAACTCTGTATGCACATTCTATATGTCTTAAGCTATGCATTGACAGTCTTGGTTCATTTTCGACAAAAAAGTGACATCCATCATTCTTGCAGTGGACTCTTCATTTATACATGTCATATCTGCAATATGATGCAAGATCACTGATCTACCTTCGATACATTGTCTGATAAAAATAAATTCTTTTTAAAAAATGATCAAATATCAGTATTTTCTTCTAACACAAAATAAGAAAAATATTATTTATTAAGGAATCTAGTTGAAAGAGCATGATATTGTAAACATGAGTTTCAGCACTAAAATAAAAGAGAGAAAACATAAAAAAGTTAACAAGTTTGTGAGTTATGAGGTAGACGCTTCACCACTGCACAGTGAACTGCCACCATTTTGATTTTTTAAGAAAAAAATATAGAAATAAATAAATAATTTTTTAAAAGGTAAAAATATATTTTTTTTCATATAGCAGAAGGACAGTGTTTTACACATACCAATTTTCATTATTGTACAAGACACAGTAATGGAGGAAAAAAGTGTTGAATTTTCCAAAAATTTACTGCTGTACGCTATACCTAACCCCTTAAACGCCAAATTTATATAATAATTGTACAGTTTGGCCTTATGTTTAGAATTTCTGCAGATAATGTGCCAGATAAATTGTCTAATTATATTCCAATTGAAAATTGAAACGTGCCAAGAGTTGGAATAAGTGATTGTCAAAAACGGAAAGATATGGATTAAACTGTGTATTATCGGCGCATACCATGATGATGATGATGATGATGGTGATGATGATGATGATGATATCCTTATTCGTCAACAGCCTACGCTAATCTAATGCTACTATATATCGAGGCACAGCTTTCCGTAACCACGCAGCTTTCATCTCGTCAAGCTTCTTCAGTTTGTATACGTAAGAAGAGGCCGTATTAATTCAATAGCTCATGCTGGGAAGGGGCGACTTTGATTCTGAATAGGTCCGTCGCAGCGAACCCAGTCTTTTGATGTCATTTATTGCCTTCCTTGCGTGGCAGTGTGTGTAGTAAACACTCGTCCAGTACTGAGCAGGAGAGTCACAGACATTTAAACAAGATCTTGATCTGCAGTCGTTCTCGTCAAACATGAATGTGTCGCTCTGCCAATGCTTCCCTCTCTAAAGGGTTTCATTATCTGCGGCTTGCATATATTTAAGAGGAGTTCGTTTCCCTTTAATCCTCTGTCAGATATCTGCAAAGCGTCTAGTGCAGTGATGACCACGTTGGATTCGCGATCTTGAAACGATGCCATGCAGATAACTTCCGGAGATCCGCGGATATGAGACATATTGCAATTACGTCACTTTGGAAATAAACGCAGCTTTCAGGTGTCTATTAACTTGATGTATAAGACGTGTTGAGACTAAGACTTTTGCTATAAAATGAGGGAACCTATGAACTACTTTATGAAAGCAAAAAAATAAAAAAATAAATAATTAATTTTGTGTTTACGTCACTTTGGAAATAAGCTCTTCAATTACGTGAATCGTTTGTGCTGTTTGTGATTGTTATTGTGAGCATGGTTGAAATGTTTGAAATTTTAAAATAAAATTATGATATTTCTTTTCACTTCTGTCTTCATACTTTCATTGAAACTTAACAAGGCGGAGCCTTCTCGTTAACTACTTCATAATCGCTCCTTCATTCCAGGAGGCCTAGTCTAAAGACAACAATGTAATTGGTGGTCGGAACGATTCACACATGAATATGACGCCAACGATTTGTTTGAAATTGTAATGAATAATTATCTGTCCTTATACTGCTTGTTTAAGGCTTGAAAGTAATGTAATTTTCCCTAAGATAGGTTACTAGCCTTATCGTTAGGTAGTCTAGTAGTGGGGCTGCCACTTTTAGCCTCTGGACAGGCTTGTAATGCAGCATTTCCTCTGCATTTGATGTGAACAAGAAAATTACCAAATTTACACAAATTCTAGGAATAATAAACAATGCATTAAAAGCTAAATTAGTACAAAAATCTACAAGAATAAAAATATATAATACACTAGCATTACCCACCCTTTTATACGGAAGCGAGATTTGGTCATTAAAGAAAAAAGACATGAACAGAATCAAAGCAACGGAAATGAAATTTTTGAGGAGGACAGCAGGATATACTCTTTTAGACCGAAAAAGGAATGAAGAAATTTTAGAACAATTAGAAGTAGAGTCAGTAGAAGAAAAAATCAGCAGATACAAATTCAATTGGCTAGATCATGTAAGAAGAATGGAAAATTAAAGAATCCCAAAAATTATGATGCAATATAAACCTAGAGGACATCGTCGACCAGGAAAACCTTTAAGAAGACTGCTAGATGGGGCCGAAACAGGTCTACAGAGGCCTAATTCGTGAAGGATGATGATGATGATGTAATGAATAATATTTTATTACACGGAATTCGATTCATTTTAAAATTAATATCACAGTTAAGTACTTTAGAATAATAATTATACCATGTTAAATTAACTATTTCTGTCTTTATACTCCCCGCGTTTATTAATGACCCCCATTTTTGTACGAATATGGTGATTGATTAAATTAAAAAGTGTTACCTGGTTTCTTGACCTAATATATACAGGTTGGAAGAGAACCTATTACATTAGTTCACATAGTTAATAGATCAAGTTAATGCGAACAAGTTTTGTGAAATAAGTTTGTTGATGCGCCCATTAGTTTTGAGAATACGAAATCTAACGTGTTGCAACGCTGCAAAGAGTAGTAATGGTCCTTGAGGTCATTGTGATACGAGTAATATTGTGATAGTTCTTTTTGAGAATTTATTACAATTTTATTGAGCGAGAGAAGTACCGGTTTTGTGCAGAAACTTGTTCATGAACATTGCCTTAATACTTTGACGCAAAAAACCGATCTTCCTTTCGACCAGTAAAATTGTAATAAATTCTCAAAACGAACTATTACAATATTACCAACCTTTACCCTATAAGACGTAATTTCAATGCTGACCATGGTAAAGATTAGGGGGAAAACTTACGTGTACGTAATTATGTAGAATTCTTACTGTATCGTTTATTTTATGGACTTAGTTTCTATTTGGAAGTTTATAATTTTATAAATGACAAAAAGGTTAAACAATATATTGCCAACAGTTTTATAAAAACACTAGCCGTACCCGTGCGCTCCGCTGCACCTGTTAGAAATAAATATAAAGTAATTACATAATTAAAATAGGACATTTGATCCAGGGAACATTCGTGTTTGATAGAAGGATAAATCGTTTAATATGTTACTTAATTTAAATTGTATTTAAATAATTAACATGCAAATATTTTGGTCCAGAGAGCAATCATTTGGTGCAATGACAATTCCTTTAACATGTTTCCTAATTGTTATTACACGCAACCATAGTTTAATGAAGATTGACATATCATTTAGTTTTAATGTGTACACTTTATATTACTTGTTATATGTTTCCATTGAATTATGGTAATAACTTAATTTTAACCCTTGTTTTCAACGTCTTCAGTAAATGGCGCTGGCCCACTATGGTTCTGAACCCTTCAAATAACTTAAATAGTGATACAGCATAAACAGTGATATGTAATTATATTGCTTTCTTTCCAAAATGTAAGAATTCCCGATCTCCTATGTACCATTGCCATGGAATGAATAAATGTGTTTTTTTTCTTCCTACTCAAAAATTTTATATTTTGCACATAGGAGTTACTGCAGGAACAACAACGCTATAATCTGAGGCGACAGCGGTGAAAATGTATTGTATTGTTGTTTTAAAAGTCTTGTATATCCTTAAATTTCACTCAGAAGTTACTGTAATAACATTATAGAATTATGTCCATCTAGAGAAACTACACTTTCCAATGGTGAATTAATAATTAAACAATTAATTAGCTTTCGATATTACTTCATACAAACACAGAAACATTCTCTGTAGGCTATGTATAATAGCTTTCGATTGTTGTTGTCCAAGGCCCCTTATAGACGAAGTCATTTGTTTTTATTTCAATACAGCGCCTCAGTTGGCGTTGTTGTTGTAATTTTAAAACTCATTTATCTCATTAAATATCAGTCCTATCAAAATTTGGTATGGAATAAAACTTATCGGAAATCATTTTTAAAGAAACTTTTGTTATGTGACATTTTTCATGAAAATTAATGATAAAGGAGATATTTCGATTTATTTAATTCAGGCCCCCTTATAACCCCCCTTTTAAATAAAGTATTTTGAATGCCGTATAGCCTAAAATCTAAGTTAAAACGAACTTAATTTATATTCCAATTTTGATATAAATCGGTTCGGCCATTATCGCGTGAAAAGGTAACAAACATTTAGACAGACAGACAGACAGACAAACAAAAATTTCAAAAAAGCGATTTTCGGTTTCAGGATGGTTAATTATACATGTTAACACCAATTATTTTTGGAAAATAAAAAATTACCAGAAAAATTTTGGCTACAGATTTATTATTAGTATAGATTAAGGAAAAATGGACGAGATTTATGCCAGTTATTGCCAATATAAATGTAACCTAACATGAAAAATATTGCAGGTCGTATAATGCAAAGTTTGGATCGAGTATTATTATGAAAAGATTTTTTTCAATTAATCATTATAAATCAATTGCACGCTCTAGGTTAAATGATTACCAACTTGTCTCTTCTCTGCGTTTATGTACTTACACAATCCAGCCGAATATTGATAGATTAATGGAAAACAAGAGATGTCAGCGATCAGTTAATCACTAAATAGATTTATGTTCAATAGTTTCTGTCTGGACTTATCAATATTATCCTAATTTACGTTTAGAGTGGTGATTGATTTGACAACATGATTTTATGTACTACCCACCACTGAAGCAAGTTTGAGATTGAGAGCAATGCATGGACGTCAGTAATGCCTAAAAGATTTGGAGTGAGGTTGACGTCATACTTTCCCCTGCAACTGATTTTGGCGTGGCTGAGTTATAGCGTAATAAAGCATGTTAAAAACTAAACAATTTGCGTAATTAATTCACTGAGTAGTTTATATTTTGATCTACAGTAATTTGATCGAAACGTATCTGATGAGATGTTTTTGTTTACATTCTCCTCTCACTCACCCTCACTGCGGAACACTTTGTAGCGTTGCAACACGTTGGATTTCGTATTCTCAAAATTATTGGAAGTATCAAAAAACTTACTTGACAAAACTTGTTCGCATTGACTTGATCTATTACCTCTATGAACTAATGTAATAAGAACCTCTTTCATTCTGTATATCTCACGTTAAAAATAAACTTTTCTCTGGAATGCATTGCTATCGTTATGTAAAATCTTGAATTTGTATAAACTTCCTGCGTTCCACGAACGATGTTAAGTTCATTTCATAAATATATCAAACAGTTTATCAGTTGGAATAATCTTTGGATTGTACCGACATAGTTTAGAGAAACATTTGTGTTGTATTATATGTTTTTATACTGATGAATATGTCGCAGACAAAAAGTGTTTTCACAAATACATAATGTAATTTATTTGTTGGAACAATAGGCCTATTTGGATCCTATGGAAAGGTTCGCAAAATATAAAATGCATAGAATAGGATATCTGTTTATCCATGCAGTAGAATCTATGTCTTTATGTGTGTCAATGTGTTACAGACAGAAGGCGCTTTTCGTGTACGGTCGGGCGCACAAAAAATAAAGCCCTTATTCGTGCTCTAATTGATAAAAGTAATTTAATTTCAGCTCGAAAGCTGTGGCTGAATTTTGTCTCGCACAAACTGACGTAGCTTCGCCATTGTTTAAGGATACGCGGAAGAGACGTAAATTGAATCAGTTGTGACGGTCAACTGATCTCTGTAGTCAACGTGGTGTGTGATGCTCCTGGTAATGCGGAGAGTGCTTATAGCGTGTAATTCGCGTGTAATTCTGGAGCTGAGAGGCCGTAACGTGATCGAACGGACGAAAGTAGCAGCTCTTTTGTTTAGAATGAAGCTTTCAGAATGTTGAAATGAAAAACAGTGAAACATGCTGAAAATTACAAAATAAAAACTGTGATCCCAGAAATATTTATACTTTCCATGTCATTATAATTGAGAAAGAAATGCTTGAGTTGTGCTCCCTTAAAAGCGACCTATCCGACGCTAATGGCCCTTTGATCTCTCATCTCAGTTAACATTTGAAAAGTGTGAAATTTCCAGAATTTTTTTGCAAAATGAATAGACAGTGGGTGGAGTGAATAAAAATCTGTGAATGCTGTTACTGCTAGTTTTAAGCAGGGTTACTTAAATTATAGAAAAATCGAAAAATCGAAGGAGAATTGGGAGGAAAATTTAAAAGGTACGCAAAACGCGTCCTTGCAAGGGGTTGGGGGCTGTACAAAACTAAATATGTGAGCTCCAAGCCTGTTGGCCACTAGTCTCACTCCGGGTTACGCTGCTCCCCTGAAGGAGCTCTAGAAAATTTTGAAGGGGAAGCCGAAATTGGACGTAACCTCTTAGGTACCACATACGCGACTTAAATTATATTGACTGTTTCGTTTATATGACGTCATTCCATTTTCGACCAATGAAGTGTAATGAAATTTTGAATTCCAACCAATCACAGTCACACTTTGCGATAATTTTTGCAGCTAGATTTATCGCTATCAATTTATCGCATGGTCGTTCTTTTGTTTAGTCGTCGCAAACTGTTTCCCCGTGAATTGATGATCATGAATACATTAAGATGCAACTACACGGTTAAACATTTCTTTCAACTTTAAAGTAATGAATGCAAGATTGATATTTAATATTAATTAATATATTTACGCAGTGAAGACGACGTTCAAAACGGCGCACATGTAGACACAAAATCTTTATGCATCTTAATTGAACGTACCTTTTAAACTTGATTCTTTCAATATTCTTCCCAGATTGCATGCATATGCGATTGGAATATTGAACTGTGTAGATGCAGCTTTAGTTCCGTTACACACTACAGCGAGAATTTGTTTGTCGAGCTACAAAAAATGCTTTCGTGTAGCACTGATTGTGAGTAACGGTCCAAATAAGACACAGCTGAAATTGGTCCTGCTCCCACAGGTAACATAACCTATAAGTAGCCTATAAAATTTGTATTTTGTGAATGAAATGAAACAATAATAGAAAGTCAGATGTTCAAATTTATGTAACATCATCGCATATCAAACCCAATGACCTTGCATAGTAATAATAAGGTCTTTTCATCAAACTGCCTTCCGTATGGCGTAATAAAATTCGTGTTTCAATTAGGCCTATCTATACAGAGATGGCTTCACTATGTAGCAACATGTCTCGCTGTGAATACATAAGCATTGGTATATAGCTGTCCCCACTGTTACTGTTAAATTAAATTATAATTTCAGGAGATAATGAAAATGTATTTATGTTATAATAATAAGATAACAGTGCAGTACATATAATTGACATTGCTAAACCTGTATTTCGCAATTGGAATTACTGAATAATAACATCGAATTTCTTTAGTGCAGTAATCGATATTCATCTACGAGTGTTTCAACTTCACAATGTCTGAATAGGTTAAGTATTCGTTACTAAGCAATTATTAAAATTTTGTGATCGAATTTTAGGTATATATTATTTACATTTTTATTTTATTCACGAAATAGTCCTAATAAATGTCACTCGAGGTCTGAGATTTCCCAGATAAATCTCAGACCTCTCGTGACATTACTACAGATAAAATATTTCAGTATGAACTGCAATTTATTGGTAATGACTTGTACCAATGAAGTACTCGATGAGTTTAATCAGTACTTAATTAAAATGTGTGATTAAAAGTCAATAAATTCTTGTGTATGCCAAATATGGTCCAGACCATGCTTATCTTTTAAAATGATTGTAATAACCAGGGAGCGAAACTTGTTGCCCGATGGAAGAGAGGCAAGTGATTTCAGGTTAACTGTGTTCTAGAGACCCTTTACTGTGTACAATGGGAGGATAATATTAAAATGGATTTGAGGGAGGTGGGATATGATGGTAGTGACTGGATTAATCTCGCTTAGGATAGGGGTCGATGGCGGACTTATCTGAGGGCGGCAATGAACCTCCTGGTTCTTTAAAAGCCATTTGTGAGAAAGTATGACTTAACAAGTTGTATTTTAATTTAATTTAGTTACAGACATATCTGAATAACTCCCAACATAAATTTAAATTATTTCACTATTTATTTTATAAATAAGAATCAATTCAAATCCTAATTGCAAAGCTACTTAAATTTTGTACAAATGCTTATACAGGCTTATATAATGAGCGACTAAGAAATCTGTGCGAAATCTGTTTCCATGCCAACCAGATTTGTGGATATGTGTGGCAATTTTATCTTTACCCGTTTACAGTGTTATTATTGTACTTTGTTTTTATATTTCTGATAAATCCAATTTTTTGCTACATAACCATGTTCAAGTAAACCCAATTCTAAGTAATAGAATATTATATAAAATTTGAGCTACCAGAGATTTCGTTTCTGGACACAATATGTCACATTTATCTCGGGAAGCGGCGCGGTGAAAAGGAATCAATAATTCAATTCCGGAGTAGGGTATCAAATTTGTTACTGCGTCCCTATGACACCGATGGCTTTGACGGAGGAGCACGCCTTCCAGTGGCTCAACTTTTCCTCTGCTTTTCATACATTTCGTCCTCTTCCTCCCGAAGTAGCAACATGGCAATTTTGTAAGTCAATATTTCATTTCTTTTTTCTTGTTGCTTTATACATATTTTTCCAGGAAATGTTTAATATTCCAGCAAATGAATTCCTTTAATGTGAAATCAGACGTTGTGTATTATCAATGTTAAATCAGTAATCTGTAAGTACCTTTATCTCAGAAAATATTACATATATTTCTATGAAAATATTACTGCTGATTCTTTATTATATTGAAAGTGCTCAGCTCTTGTTTAGAAAGTGTACTTTGTGAATATAATAAGTTATGACTTTCTTTTTAACCGACTACATAAAAAATTAAATTACATTAATGTTCATACAAAACAAGTTTTTATCCAAATGACTTGGAACTAGATCTCAGCAATCAATGTATAAGGTTTCCTAGTATAGTTTTATTTTGCATTCGTATTTTGCACATTAACATGTCTATTCGTCTGCGATCAGCCTCTAAGCACCTGGGGAGCCAATCAAAAACTTTGTATTCACTTATGTATTTATTTATTTATTTATTTATTTACCTATTTATTTATTTAGTTACTTTTTACTTATCTATCTATCTATCTATCTATCTATCTATCTATCTATCTATCTATCTATCTATCTATCTATCTATCTATCTATCTATCTATCTATCTATCTATCTATCTATCTATCTATCTATCTATCTATCTATCTATCTATCTATCTATCTATCTATCTATCTATCTATCTATCTATCTATCTATCTATCTATCTATCTATCTATCTATCTATCTACCTACCTACCTACCTACCTACCTACCTATCTATCTATCTATCTATCTATTTATTTATTTGGCTGGAGTGCGTTACAATGTTGAATGACAGCATAGACATCCGGTCATATAGCTATTAGTCACTTATCAACGTACAATTTATTTATCGTCCTATTGCTACTAAACCAGTTAAGACCAATAATACAAGTTTTGTAAAAACAGGAATTAAAACTTTATTAATGTACGAAAAATCATAATAAATTCTTCAAATAACGTAATTGGTCTGTTGCCTGCAAGCAACATTTCGGACTTATTTCATTTTAGTAGAATACAGAGCACGGAAAGATAAGTCGGTGACTATAATTAACTTATTTTACACAAAAAGTGGACTTAATCGACTTTACTAGTAATAGGACGATATATACATAGGTAGACCTTCTTACATTATATGCGCACATAAATTTTAAAATTTTTTTACAAGTCTTTTAGTTTATTTACTTCCCTCATTAAATTTTCTCTTACTTTCTAAAGGTATGTTCCTAAGGCTCTTATTATCTATTCATTTGTAATTATTCTTGATAGCGTATTGTATGCCTGCCGCCGCGAGAATGAATGTTGATGCAACCGAGCGTAACTAGAACGTCATGACCGCACTTGTAGAAAAGATGGGTGGGGTAAGAAAGGGGAGTAAAGCAGTCGCTCTGAGGAGCTACAGTTCTGCAGGTCTGCTCTAAGCACTTGGGGAGCCAATCAAAAACTTTGTATTTACAAGCCGTCTTTAGATGTTTAGAATCCGATGTGAATCGATGAATTTTCTTAAGCAAATTAAAACCCGTTTTCAATCCTGCTGAATTCAACAACGACTTGATAACACTTAAAATGATATCGATAAGTCCATGGCTTCTTCTTCTTCTTTTTCTTCTTCATCATCATCTTCGTCGTCTCCTTTCTACTTCAATCATCGGGGTCCTTCAGCCACTTCCTGAACTCAATTCTATCTTGAGTGAGGTATTCACTGCAGCAATGTCTTCCCCATTCTGGTAACAGCTTCTCAATATACACCTCCCATTCTAGCCTTGGCCTTCTTCTTCCTCTCAGTCCCTCGATACAGGAGAAGTCCCCTCCTTCTTTATCATCCACCACGGTATTTTCATTTTAAATATTAAGTGTACATTTAAATTCAATACTCTTGCTTCTTTGAGGCTTTCTCATAGTTACATATTTACATTCGTGATACGATGTTCTTTTATTCAGAATGTTGCAGTTGGAGAACTTGAACAATGTCTAGGACTCGGGGCAAATATGCCCGTACATTTCTGTCCGCAGAACATATTACGTCAATATGAACTCCTCCGTCTGCAGTCCACTTGTAAACATAGGGCTTCCGCCCACATGCACGAAACATCTCTGTAGTTATTCTGTGAATACCAACATGAGAATAAAAATAACCATCGATTCGTTCTCAAGTTATGAAAAATATGTTTTTCTAGCAGAAGTAAAAACTAAGCACTGTTGACTGTGAATGATGAATCTAACGTTATTGGCTAGGTCTACTTACAGTATATTGTTCTTTTTTCTTCTGTAATTTTCTTGTTTACTTGCCTTTCGAGGTGTCTTTTATGTAACTTTCAATAAATAATTAAAAAATGGTTCAGTAGAAGGTCATGTAATTGAATTAGCAAGAACTACTGCTCCAGCAGTATTTCTGCAAGTAGTCCTAGCAGAAGTAGCAGTACTAGTAGCAATAGTATAAGCAGTAGCAGCAGTAGTGGCAATAGTAATACTAACAGCAGCAGTAGTAGTAGTAGTAGTAGTACTATCAGCAGCAATAGCAGCACCAGTAGTAGCAAGTTAGTAGTAGTAGTAATAATAATAATAATAATAATAGTAGTTGTAGTTGTAGTAGTAGCAGTAGTAGTACCAGCAACAGTAGTAGTAGTAGTAGTAGTAGCAACAATAGTAGTGGTAGTAGTAGCAACAATAGTAGTGGTAGAAGTAGCAACAATAGTAGTGGTAGTAGTAGCAACAATAGTAGTGGTAGAAGTAGCAACAATAGTAGTGGTAGTAGTAGCAACAATAGTAGTAGTAGAAGTAGCAACAATAGTAGTGGTAGTAGTAGCAACAATAGTAGTGGTAGTAGTAGCAACAATAGTAGTGGTAGAAGTAGCAACAATAGTAGTGGTAGAAGTAGCAACAATAGTAGTGGTAGTAGTAGCAACAATAGTAGTAGTAGAAGTAGCAACAATAGTAGTAGTAGAAGTAGCAACAATAGTAGTGGTAGTAGTAGCAACAATAGTAGTAGTAGAAGTAGCAACAATAGTAGTGGTAGAAGTAGCAACAATAGTAGTGGTAGTAGTAGCAACAATAGTAGTGGTAGTAGTAGCAACAATAGTAGTGGTAGAAGTAGCAACAATAGTAGTGGTAGAAGTAGCAACAATAGTAGTGGTAGTAGTAGCAACAATAGTAGTAGTAGAAGTAGCAACAATAGTAGTAGTAGAAGTAGCAACAATAGTAGTGGTAGTAGTAGCAACAATAGTAGTAGTAGAAGTAGCAACAATAGCGGTAGTAATAGTAGTAGTAGTAGTAGTAGTAGTAGCAGCAGCAACAGTAGCAGTAGTAGTAGCAGCAGGAACAGTATTAGCAGCAGTAGGTTTATTAGTAGTAGTAATAGAAAGTAAGTAGTAGCAGTAGGTTTATTAGTAGTAATAACAGCAGTAGTAGTAGTAGTAGTAGTGGTAAAGTAATAGTAACAGTACGTTATTACTGCTAGTAGCAGCAACAGTACTAGCGGTAGCGTCAGTAGCAACAGTAGCAGTTCAGGCGGTAGTATTACAGACTTCTTTTCGCTGCTTAGTTTCCATCCAATATGTAGATCTATTCTCTTATTAGGATTCATGACAGTTCATGTTCATTCCTATGTTTCAACATCGATTTCTTTCTAGTGTAAGACAGGTTCATTATAACTTAATTAAGAATTGTAATTTGAAGTAAATATTTGCTTTCCGGAAATAACATCATCAGCACAGTCTATAGCTTCACAGCTCTCGTGAAGTGTATAATAATTATACCCATAATTTTGTCACTGCTGAATTATTTATAAGCAAACTTCTGACTGGAAACATGACAAACAAGTTCGCGTCAGCGTAACTGCACCATTCACGCAACTCTCGCGGAAGTTTACTTGCTTCTAACTCAACTGCCTCATTTACGGTTTTGCTTAATTTTAGATTGAAATCAAGTCAATCGGTCTTCGGAAAGCAGAATTTATCATATCGAACTCTATAAATAACATGGCGGTACATGTGCCACTGACTACAATTTCCACCTACTTGAATACGCTATTAACAAGATGGACCTACCACTGAACGTATTGTTTCCTGATAACTACATTGCCTTCTAATGGGAATATTTTTCAAGAAATTTGTAGCTTTGTAGATGGTTTGATTACGGGATGGGACAAGCATACTCACATTTAGGCCACTGTTACGGCCCATTTTGCTATCTCCAAATCGTAAAATTTCGTTTACCCTCACCGTGCATAGCTTAAATTGTAGCCTACAATCCGAGGCAAAACTTAACTTTTCTGCGTTAAAGAAGATTAACATAATATGTTAAAGCTATTGGTATTACATACTTACACGTCCAGATATCTGTGAACGCCTAGTAAAACTATAAAGGAAAGAGTCTGGACTTTTTTTTCTTTAGCCTACATAAATTGTTATACCATTAAAAATACAATTTTCACGAAAATGGCACGTAGATCACTTTACTTCAATTTGTCATTTACCTGGATCAAAAACTGAAACAATAAATCTGTGAATTAAAAACGAATATTTCTCCTGGAACCAAAAATACAAGCCAAAGTAAAAATTTGTATTTTATCATGGGCGAAAATAATAAAATGGAGTATTTCCCCTGGACCAAAAGTACAACACAAACTGAGTCCAAAATAATAAAATGGAGTATACTGCCTGGACAAGAAACACAACACAGACGGAATAAAAATTAGTGTTTTATCAGAGAGGAAAATAATGAAATGGAGTAGCCTACCTATTTCCCCAAGCCCCAAAATACAACACAAATGGAATAAACATTAATATTTTATCAGAGAAGAAAATAATGAAATGGACTAGCCTACCTATTTCCCCAAGCCTCAAAATAAAACACAAATGGATTAAAAATTAATATTTTATCAGAGAAGAAAATAATGAAATGGAGTAGCCTACCTGTTTCCCCAAGCCTCAAAATACGACACAAATGGAATAGAAATTAATATTTTATCACAGAAGAAAATAATGAAATGGAATAGCCTACCTATTTCCCCAAGCCTCAAAATACAACACAAATGGAATAAAAATTAATATTTTATCAGAGAAGAAAATAATGAAATGGAGTAGCCTACCTATTTCCCCAAGCCCCGAAAAACGACACAAATGGAATAAAAATTAATATTTTATCAGAGAAGAAAATAATGAAATGGAGTAGCCTACCTATTTCCCCAAGCCCCGAAAAACGACACAAATGGAATAAAAATTAATATTTTATCAGAGAAGAAAATAATGAAATGGAGTAGCCTACCTATTTCCCCAAGCCCCAAAATACAACACAAATGGAATAAACATTAATATTTTATTAGAGAAGAAAATAATGAAATGGAGTAGCCTACCTATTTCCCCAAGCCTCAAAATAAAACACAAATGGATTAAAAATTAATATTTTATCAGAGAAGAAAATAATGAAATGGAGTAGCCTACCTATTTCCCCAAGCCCCGAAATACAACACAAATGGAATAAAAATTAATATTTTATCAGAGAAGAAAATAATGAAATGGAGTAGCCTACCTATTTCCCCAAGCCCCAAAATACAACACAAATGGAATAAACATTAATATTTTATTAGAGAAGAAAATAATGAAATGGAGTAGCCTACCTATTTCCCCAAGCCTCAAAATAAAACACAAATGGATTAAAAATTAATATTTTATCAGAGAAGAAAATAATGAAATGGAGTAGCCTACCTGTTTCCCCAAGCCTCAAAATACGACACAAATGGAATAGAAATTAATATTTTATCACAGAAGAAAATAATGAAATGGAATAGCCTACCTATTTCCCCAAGCCCCGAAATACAACACAAATGGAATAAAAATTAATATTTTATCAGAGAAGAAAATAATGAAATGGAGTAGCCTACCTATTTCCCCAAGCCCCAAAATACAACACAAATGGAATAAAAATTAATATTTTATCAGAGAAGAAAATAATGAAATGGAGTAGCCTACCTATTTCCCTAAGTCTCAAAATACAACACAAATGGAATAAAAATTAATATTTCATCAGAGAAGAAAATAATGAAATGGAGTAGCCTACCTATTTCCCCAAGCCCCAAAATACAACACAAATGGAATAAAAATTAATATTTTATCAGAGAAGAAAATAATGAAATGGAGTAGCCTACCTATTTCCCTAAGTCTCAAAATACAACACAAATGGAATAAAAATTAATATTTCATCAGAGAAGAAAATAATGAAATGGAGTAGCCTACCTATTTCCCCAAGCCTCAAAATACGACACTAATGGAATAAAAATTAATATTTTATCAGAGAAGAAAATGATGAAATGGAGTAGCTTACCTATTTCCCCAAGCCTCAAAATAAGACACAAATGGAATAAAAATTAATATTTTATCAGAGAAGAAAATAATGAAATGGAGTAGCCTACCTGTTTCCCCAAGCCTCAACATACAACACAAACGAAATAAAAATTAATATTTTATCAGGAAAAAAATAATTAAGTGGAGTATTTTCCCTGGACCAAAAATAAAATACAAACGGAGTAAAAATTGGTATTTTATCACGGATCAAAATAATAAAATGGAATATTTCCCTCTCGATATAATTAACGTCATGTAAACATCTGAGTGGTATAATTGTCGTTATGTTAGAACAAAAATGGTATACTATAGGCTTTCATTCGCTTCCTCAGTTACGGTGCAGTCTAACGAAGTGTAACCCTCCAAATTTCTAGACGAGCAAGAAATAGTCTCTAAATTTAATCGTTTGTAACAACCTATCTGCTGAGCAGAAGACAAAGCTAAAAGGCAACTTTCGGAACACTGTGAAATAATTTCTTCGCCAGCAGTCAAGCTACACTTCCTCTGAACATACGCAGGTCCGGGACCAGGCAAGATTAACCTTCATGTTATAGTGCAACTATGCATTAGAGCGAGTCGTGATGTTTGAACAGCTGACGATTTGTCTCGGGGCGCCTCTAAGGGATTGATACTGGACATGACAGTTGCTTGTGTTTACCTCGAATGTAAACTGCTACATTCATCTGCTTTCTGTGCCAGAGCATTGGTTTATACGCGTTTGATTCAGAGGAGTTACAGTTCCCAGAACAATAACACGATTTTTAACCTGATTACGTAATTAGTTTGATCTTCAGTCATTTGTGTAATAACTGTTGTTCAGTGATTAGCATAAATTAGCAAAGTTTTGTCAGTAAAATACACAAATAACGTGATATTCCATTGACTATGCACATTTTGTTATGGAATTATAATTTTAAACAAACGAAATGTATGATACAGGGTTGGGCAGATAAAACCCGCCCGTGTTATGACATTGATAGGTACTAATGATTTGAAACAAACTTCAAATGGAATGAAAATAAAATGCATTTACCTTCATAATAAATGTTGGAAGTGCCCTCCATCTGCATCTAGATACTTCTGTGCACGTTTTAACAGGTTCATGAAAACACGTGTCAATTCCTCTTGGGTGATACTGCGGATGCAATTCCTGATATTATCCTTGAGATCATCAATGGTACGGGGATTCTGTTCGTACACTTTTCCCTTCACGTACCCCCATAAATAAAAATCACATGTTGACAAATCTGGTGACCGCGGTGGCCATAAGTTTTTGCTCACAGTCCTTTCTTCAGTGAACATCTGATGAATACGGGCAAGTGTTGAAAGAAGCAGTAATTATTCTCCTCTTGAATTTGAATTTCAAACACTTCAACACACGTCCGCAAGTTTTCCTACTCACATGAACCTGTTGAGCCAATCTCGTGGTAGACTTTCGAGGACTCCTAGTCATAAATTCATTAATTCGCGCTGTAAGTTGAGGAGTCCGGACAGAAGGAGTTCTGTTCCTTGTTAATTTTTTATGGATCCAGTCGTACGCCATTTTCGCACCAAATCTTGAATGCTGCTTTTCGCTGGTACTGAGCGAAGCGGATATTTGTCTCTGAATAATTCTTGTGTTTCCTTAATAGAGCTGGTCTGTACGTACGCCTCTACAATGAATATTCGCTCTGGTATTGAATAAGTCATGCTTATTTAAAGAACAACTCTTTACATGTGTTTAGAACGTCTGACTTTTAAACAGCAACCAGAAGAGGTTATAAGCAACAATGGCACAAAACACGCGGAAGATACAGTATAGCCAACATAATTACATTTTCAAGAAAAAAGAAAGAAAAGAAATCAATACCCTACATAATTTATTTTCCAAATCATATGACATGAGATGGGGCCGGTTTTATCTGTCCAACCCTGTAGTAAAGTGAATGTAACGGAAAAGGCTCGCAGTTTTAATGTTGCGTTGAAATCATTAGCGTGGCTTCGAATTCCGATGAGGTCATGCATGATGCCAATAAAGTACACAGACAGTCCGGTCAATTGAGTCCAGATTCGATGATTAGTGTTTTATTATGTACATTTAATTTAAAACAAACGAATTAAGCTTATATGACGGCCGTGGTGTATGTAATGGGAAAACTGTAGTTAGGCCCTATTTGTTACGTAGAAGACGCTATCAGGACGCATGTTCAGTAGGCGTAATTACCGCCTGTTTAGACCAGGAGAAACAACTCGTTTGGACAAAAGAGGATATTTTCATTTTATACAGGCATGATTTAAAATGTTATTAAAGTTGGAAGTTTTCAAAATGTGTCAGAAATAAAGTAAATAGGCCTATTTGATTTAAGGATTCTTCACTATCACGTGCAGGAATGCCAAATAAAAATTGTGAAAGAAGCTGAAATGGTGTTCAAAAATGCTGGCAAAAAAGCTAACAACTTACTGGCTTTTAAGGAACCCGGAGGTTCATTGCTGCCCTCACATAAGCCCGCCATTGGTCCATGTCCTGAGCAAGATTAATCCATTCTCTACCATCATATCCCACCTCCCTCAAATCCATTTTAATATTATCTTCCCATCTACGTCTCGGCCTCACCAAAGGTCTTTTACCCTCCGGCCTCCCAACTAACAGTCTGTATGCATTTCTGGATTCGCCCATACGTGCTACATGCCATGCACAATCTCAAACGTCTGGATTTAATGTTCCTAATTATGTCAGGTGAAGGATACAATGCGTGCAGTTCTGTGTTGTGTAACTTTCTCCATTCTCCTGTAACTTCATCCCTCTTAGTCCCAAAAATTTACCTTATTCTCAAACACCCTTAACCTATTTTCCTCTCTAAAAGTGAGAGTCCAAGTTTCACAGCCATAAAGAACAACCGGTAATATAACTGTTTTATAAATTCTAACGTTCATATTTTTTGATAGCAGACTGTATGATAAAAGCTTCTCAACCGAATAATAACAGGCATTTCCCATATTTATTCTGTGTTTAATTTCCTCCCGAGTATCATTTATATTTGTTACTATTGCTTCCAAGTATTTGAATTTTTCCACCTCTTCAAAGGATAAATTTTCAATTTTTATATTTCCATTTGGTACAATATTCTCGTCACGAGACATAATCATATACTTTTTCTTTTCGGGATTTACTTCCAAACCTATCGCTTTACTTGCTTCAAGTAAAATTCCCGTATTTTCCCTAATCGGTTGTGGATTTTCTCCTAACATATTCACGTCATCCGCATAGACAAGCAGCTGATGTAACCCGTTCAGTTCCAAACCCTGTCTTTTATCCTGAACTTTCCTAATGGCATACTCTAGAGCAAAGTAAAAAAATAAAAGTGATAGTGCATCTCCTTGCTTTAGCCCACAGTGAATTGGAAACGCATCTGACAGAAACTGACCTATACGGACTCTGCTGTACGTTTCACTAGGACACATTTTAATTAACCGAACTAGTTTCTTGGGAATACCAAATTCAATAAGAATCTATACTAATAATAAATCTGTAGCCGAAATTTTTCTGGTAATTTTCGATTTTCCAAAAATAATTGGTCCTAACATATATAATTAACCACACTGAAACCGAAAATCGCTTTTTTGACATTTTTGTTTGTCTGTCTGTATGTTTGTTACCTTTTCACGCGATAATGGCTGAACGGATTTCGATGAAAATTGGAATATGAATTAAGTTCGTTGTAACTTAGATTATAGGCTATATGGTATTCAAAATACATTATTTAAAAGGGGGATTATAAGGGGGCCTGAATTAAATAAATCGAAATATCTCGCTTATTATTGATTTTTATGAAAAATATTACATAACAAACGTTTCTTTAAAAATCATTTCCGATAAGTTTTATTCTTTGAAAAAGTTTGATAGGACTGATATTTAATGAGATAAATGAATTTTAAAATTAAAATAACTGCCATCTAAGGCCGTGTAATGAAATAAATAAATGACTTCGTCTATAAGGGGCCTTGGTCAACAACAATCGAAAGCTATGAATCATAGCCTACAGAAAATGTTTCTGTGTTCGTATGAAGCAATATCGGAAGCTAAATTAACCGATTTGTATAATTAATTATTATTTCACCATTGGAAAGTGTAGTTTTCTTTGTATGGACATAATGCTATAATGTTATTACAGTAACTTGTGAGTGAATTGAGGACAGGTAAGATTAAAATATCTTCTTATGCACAGAAAACTTGATAGGCTATTCTGTGTATTCGTTTCCTGTATTTTTTAAAATAATGTTTATCTCAGAGAATTAACGAACAACGAGAGTGTATTGATTTAGTATGCAGTAATAATATGTTAGCTTAGCATTTCATTATTTTATAATCCAAATTTTAACTATGCTCAATTGAATCGAGTTAAAATACATAAAATACATATGCATTAAATGCAATGCAAAAAATTTGGGTAATGAGCCAAGCAGATTATGTTGCCCTGTTGTAAAATAAAATTTGTTCCTCCTGAGATTCAAGAGCCCCCATAACAAATTGAAAACTTACTTATCGGGGTACATCCGTTATCAACACACTTTTAAATAATATAATATATTATAATATAATATAATATAATATAATATAATATAATATAATATAATATAATATAATATAATATAATTTAAGTTATTTAAGTTATTTGAAGGATTCAGAACCATAGTGGGCCAAGCGCCATTTACTTAATACATAGAAAACAAGAGTTAAAATTAAGTTATTACCATAATTCAATGGAAACATATTACAAGTAAAATAAAGTATACACATTAAATGTAAATGATGTCATTGTTCATTGAACTATGGTTGCATGTAATAAAAATTAAGAAACATGTTAAAGGAATTGTCATTGCACCAAATGAGTGCTCTCTGGACCAAAATGATTCCATTTTAATTATTTAAATACAATTTAAATTAAGTAACATATTAAACGATTTATCCTTATATCAAACACGAATGTTCCCTAGATCAAATATCCTATATTAATTATGTAATTACTTTATATTTCTTTCTAACGGGTGCAGCGGAGCGCACGGGTACGGCTAGTATTATATAAAACTTCTCTCTTAACTGAGTCATATGCTAATTGTTATTTCCATAAAAAGAATTGTACATAGGAGCGTAATTTTTTTAATAATGCACACATTCGTTGATAGAACTATGAAGTGGATGAAGCAACACTAATGCAAATTATGTCAATTCAGAGTTCCTACGCGTTTTCTGGAAAACCTGGAAAATCTGAAATTTTTTAATATTTTTCCATGCCTCGAAATGTTATGGAATTTTCAAGTATTCTAATATTTTCCTGGAAAACTCTATACCCTGACTTTCCTGGATTCATAGATATTGGTACTGCACTGTACACACACTTACAGAGCTTTTCAAGTTGGAGCAAAGGGAACAGGATGGAATATCGACTCCATCTTGCGTTCTTTGTGGTATTTATTTAAAGACTCGGCTGCAAGAAGGGAAGATTTCCAACAAAACTGTGGAGAAAAGTTGATTCCTCTTAAGTTTTGTATTACTAGATTGGTGGAAAACGCAGCCTTTGCTAAACGTGCTATTGCAATCTGCCCACAGGTTGAAACATAGTGAACTCGTACAAGGACAAACCAAAGTTGTCAACGTGTACAAAATCTTCTCAGACAGTGAAAGAAACCTGCCGTGATCCTCTTATGACGGCAAAAGTGAGTTTTTTCCCTTTTGTCGCCATAAAGCTGGAAACATATTTAAAGTGTTACCAGACAGGTTCACCAGTGATCCCTTTTCAAGCATGCGATATAATGGAACTTCTTTACGGACTTACGTCTCTCTTCATCAAGAAGGAAGTTTTGGACAAAACTGAAAACATGTAGAAATGATTAAACTTGATGTCAATGCCAAGGAAAATCTTGTGTACACAAAAGAAGTTTCCGTTAGGTTTGCAACCTCGTCTTGAAGGGAAATAAAGCGAGGGGAAAAGATGTTTTGACCTTTAAACAGGACTGCGTAGAGTTTCTGAAAACTTCACTTAAGAAGACCCAAGTAAAAAATCCCTTAAAATATCCAGTACTTAGTTAGAATGTCCAGATGTCTTGATCCGATATCTATGCTATTTAGAGAGCCAACAAGTAAACAAGTCCGTGGATGAGCCGAAGAAGAAAAATAACCAGATTTGAGAAATCAATTAACGCTATGTTGCAGGAAGCTGATGATATGGCCATCAAAGCTGAAATAAGTCTGATTTACATTTTTAGCTCAATTAAAAGCTTAACCCTTAAATTGGCAAAACTTCATTTCTCACACTAGTTTGTTAAACCGTGTCGGACTGTAAAGAAAACAACTATCGCAATGTCCATATTTTATATGTTGTACAATATTACAGTATTGTAAAATTTTAATTTTCCTACCAATTTTTTTTCTATTGTTCTATTAAAATTATAGGATATAGCCTATTAACCTGTTGTATCCTATAGGATACTTTGTGAATATAATGGTTAAAGGAAACAAGTTACAGAATCAGGCTATGAAATTTCCAAGATAGCTGAGGAAATTCGCAAGGTGTCTGAATCCCTTTAAATTTGTTTAACAACCTAACGAATCATGTAATCAAACTATTTTGTTTTATTAATATTTTACATGCATGACTTATTAAGCTGATAATATACCTGTCGTCACCCATCTCCTTCATCATTCGAATAATCACATTCTTTTTTTTTAATCAGAGGGCATTTCACCTTCTTCATACATTTGCACACAAGGTGAATACAATAGGCCTATTTTTAAAGTTGTATATTTTTTAAAAATGTATTTATTTCTTATATCTTTGCATTTTCCTATATTATTATAAAATAACCTTGATTATACTTGTAATGAAGAAACAAAAGGTAATTAAAGGTCTTTTTCCCTTCGGCCTCCCAAATAACACTCTATATGCATTTCTGGATTCGCCCATACGTGCTACATGCTCTGCCCATCTCAAACGTCTGGATTTAATATTCCTAATTATGCCAGATGAAGAATACAATGCGTGCAATTCTGCGTTGTGTAACTTTCTCCATTCTCCTGTAACTTCATCCCTCTTAGCCTGAAATATTTTCCTTTTGTCAAACACCCTTAATCTCTGTACCTCTCTCAAAGTGAGAGTCCAAGTTTCACAACCACACAGAACAACCGGTAATATAACTGTTTTATAAATTCTAACTTCAAGATTTTTTGACAGCAAACTAGATGATAAAAACTTCTCAACCGAATAATAACACGCATTTCCCATATTTCCTCCCGAGTGTCATTTATATTTGTTACTGTTGCTCCAAGATATTTGAATTTTTCCACCTCTTGGAAGGATAAATTTCCAATTTTTATATTTCCATTTCGTACAATATTGGATCACGAGACATAATCATATAATTTGTCTTTTCGGGATTTACATGTTTTATATGTATTTGAATATATATTTGAATAAAAGAAAATATGTAATGATCCTGGAAAAATTGTAGAAAATCCTTGCAAAGTCCTGGAAATATCCTGGAAAAAATTATATGATTTTGTGTAGGAATCCTGCTGAATTGTACTCGTAATTGAGGAATAGTGTCTGTCTTTTGTTTGTGTTTGTTGGTTTTGTGAAGATTTGTTGTGTATACGAGCGGTTCGTCGCCGTTTGTGTGTATTTCCTCTTTGTGTTTTTATCGTGATATAAACTGTATTATTTTTTTACTCTGTTATTTAACGACGCTGTATCAACTAAGCCTACTAGATTACTTAGTGTCGATGGAATTGGTAGCGAGATGGTATTTGGCGAGATAAGGTCGAGGACTTGTCATAGATTACCTGACATTCGTCTTACGATTGGTGAAAACCTCGGAGAAAAGTCAACCAGATAATCAGCTCTAGCAGAAATCGAACCTACCCCCGGATCGGCAGGCAGACGCCTCAGCCGACTGAGCTACGCCGGTGGTTAAACCGTGTTATTCCAGGTGCGTTTGGATAGATGGAAGATTTGACGGAGAATTCTTCTTTCCCGAGGTTCGAATTTTGATTGGGTCGTTGAAGGGGTTTATGTGAGGAAAATGGGAGGGTTTATGTGTGCATAGTGATGAAACTAGCGCTTGCTATAGGTGGAGGACTGTTCTGTTTTTATGCTTTGACTCACTGTCAGAAGAGTTTGGCGGTGAGGTGTTGCCGAATAAGGAGTTTGGGGTTGTGATTGGGTGGAGGACGCATAGCTATTTTTCCTCTGTTGACTGTGACCCGTCAGTTCTTGGTCAAATTTAGATATTGCCTGAGTGTTGTGTTAAGTAGTTCCTAGCGGAGGGGAATAAGGGGTGATTAGCCCAATAGGAGACGTCGCTTAGTCAGCATATTGTGTCCTACTAGCAGATTATTGGGGAGGGGAATATCTTCGACATTGATATTGTACAGGGTGGGGGATATCACACTGGACTGGACGATTCCAGCCTTTATTCCCAATGCGTGAGAAAGTTTCTTTCTTTCAAGATTCTTCTTTGGCGGACTTCAAATTTTGATTGGGTCGTGAGGCATTCTATTCTTCACCTAAAATAATTAGGAACATTAAATCCAGACGTTTGAGATGGACAGATCATGTAACACGTATTGGTGAATCCAGAAATGCATATAGTGTGTTAGTTTATTTATTTATTTATTTACTTATTTATTTATTTATTTATTTATTTATTTATTTAACCTGGTAGAGATAAGGCCAGGAGGCCATCTCTTCCCCTCTACCAGGGGATTACAACTACAATATTAAGAATACAATTACAATTATAATTACAATTAATATTAAATTTACAAATACAATAAAAATCAAAGTACTAAAAGATTAACTGATTAATAAAAGCTAGACAGTTCATTGTAAAAGTTAAGAAGAGAGAAGCATTTCTTTTATTGATTAAGTAAAAATTAAACCTACTCTACACAGTAAGAAAATGCTTAATAAGCTTGCTTTTGAACGCTACTAAATTCCGACAGTCTCTGATGCCACTGGGTAGGGCATTTCACAAGCGCTAGAGCGAAATTCTGTATGAAGATGAATACAGTGATATCTTATGTCCTGGTGTGGCTAGTATGCGGCTATTTTGCGTGCGTGTGAAGAGATTATGATATGATGACAGGTAACTGAAACGGGAGGCAAGGTAGGTAGGTGTAGAAGTGTGAAGGACTTGGAAAAGGAGAACAAGAGAATGAAAATTTCTACGTTCGTTAAGCAGTAGTCAGTTTAGAGTTTGGAAGGATGGGGTAATGTGGTCAGCGCGACGGACATCGCAGACGAAGCGAACACAAAAATTTTGAACACGTTGTAATTTTTGCGACTGATTGACATTGAGGTCAGTCAGTAGAAAATCACAATAATCGAAGTGGGGCATTACTAGTGTTTCCACTAGTATTTCTTGAGTGATAGCGGGAGGAATTTTCGAATGCTGTTTAAGGAATGTAGTATGGAAAGCACTTTTTGGTAATATGGTTGAGAGACCTGAGAGCAAAAGGCCTTCGTGGAGGCCAAGACGTAGATGGGAGGATAATATTAAAATCGATTTGAGGGGGGTGGGATATGATTCTGGAGAATGGATTATTCTTGCTCAGGATAGGGACCGATGGCGGCAATGAACCTCCGGGTTCCTAAAAAGCCATTTGTAAGTAAGTATGGTTTTACTGTTATTCTTATACGCTATTATTACTATTATTCGGGATTTACAAATGATGTGAAGAAGGCCATTAATTATCTTATTTATTCAGAAGCAGAAAGAGAGGTATCGTTGCACATTGAAGGTGTTCAATTACAAGAGACGTTTAAACAGCCCCTCCTGGCACACGGAAAACCTCTTGATGGATTGCTATAGACTAATGCTCAGTTAATAATATTTTATGAACTGTTGGTTCTGTATGTTCAGTTTCTTCTTCATCTCTTTGCTGCAGTGAGTGATAGAGTTAGCTTTGAGTATAGGCTATGTATGAAGAAAATAAACCATTACAGAATTGAAGTGTGATCGATTAATAGCGGTAAACAAGAACATCCCTGAAATAGAGCTACGAGTATGTGCTTATGAAATTCTGTTTCAGCTTACTTACTCCTAACATAAAAAATATTTATTGACTCTCTTTGAAGCTTACATTTCACAGAAAATTAGTCTTAAAACCATGTATTTATATAATTTACTAGTGGCTTTTGCAGCAAATGCTGCAGCAAACTAAGTTCGTTAGACGTTCAAATAAAAATTTTTCAGATTTATTTTCAATGAAGAATACTTGTCTTTTTGATAGTTATTTGCTTCCATAATAATGAAACATACTCCCTCTGAATGGATTTTTTTTAGGCCAAATAATTTTTCTTGAACCTATCCAACTTCAGGTTTTGAGTTTCAACGCGAAAACGCAAGTATCAATGTCAGGACGATAGCAGTAGCTATTTCTGGTCATTGTGGATTGTAGGCAAAAGTTAAAAAAATGTCAGGTTTGCTAAGCTTTCGGACAATAGCATTTTCGTATAGCTGCTGCATGTAGAACTTGAAATGTAGAGCGTAAAATCATTTTATCCTACTAAGAGATCTTGCTGAAATGATCTGGAGACTACAAAATTTTCTAGGCCTCTTATTTTATCAGTAAGTAATACCTTTTTATCTTTCCTTAAGAACTGTAATTTTTGCGCTCTCTCGAGCCAGTACTGAAGACAATGACACATATCAATATCTACACTACACCGCCATTAAGTATATGAAAAAGACCCAACCCCACTGGTTTAATAAGTATAAACATATTTGATTTTTAATAACAATATTATTATCTTACTTAAGTTTTGTAGTTATTTATAGCAGTCACTCAGTAAATTATAGAAATGAATATCTAAATTAAGATATTCTCTACATTTACTTACATAACCTCAAAACGTTTCTCTTTCATGTCATCAATATAGCATCAATATTATGTACAATTAATGAAGAATAGACGCATCATGATATTAACTATAATAATATTTAATTTCTAATGGTAATAATGTCATCAAACCACCTCAAGTTTCGTAGATTTGAATATCCAATACACAGCTGTACTCAGAAAATTATACACTACAGAATCAGTTTTAATAACAAATTGAATTGAGCTCTAAATATGTCTGCAATCCTGCAGGTCATAGCCTTCATGTAATAGCTTATTGTTTATTGTAGTGTGTGTTTTGTTCTGAAATTCAATCAAGTCGGCCGTGATTCGATAAAATTAGTTCTCAAAACTGACAACAGGTGGATTTTGGAAAATCGGAAAATTATGTAGGAAAATTGTCATTTCACTGAAAACTACTATTTTTCCGAAAAACTTTGGATGCCGGGCATGAAAATGAGGGGTTACTCATTAAAATCCGTTCAGCCGTTTTCCCGTAATTTCCATTACCAGTTCAAATTATATATATAGATATGTAATTATCTCGAAAAAAGCAATGTGATTTTCAATACAACTTTAATAGCTTCTTTAAGAATAATTCTGTTTATTATTCACTTGCTGCAGTATGTAGATAGGCCTATATAGGGTTATTGTAAATCAACTAACAAAGTTTCAATTAATATAATTTCTAAACAAATTTAGCAATCAAGACGAACTAAGATGCTGTGAAATGTGTCAAGAACGACATTTAGGGCTAAGCTTCAAATGGTATTATTTTCGTTGTTTAGTCAACTTTCCTAAGACAGGTTGGAAACTCGTAAGTGACATCAGTAAAACATGAGGCAACTAAGCCAGGAGACAATGGGGTAGGGTGGCCAGTTCCTTTCTCCCTACATTGCATATACATCATAGGCCTATTTAACTAATCAGACTTCAATGTAGACAAACAATTGTTCTTCCCCTGACACTATAGTCAAGTGAGTTGTAGGCATACTGTTTTATAATAGATTTATAGTCTTAGACAAAAAATTACTGATCTCCTTAAGCGTGAATATGTCCATAACCGATCTACTCGCGGTAGAGGTGCTCGGTTGGAAATATTGTAAGACACAAAATTCAGAGAGTTTCTTTTTTATACTATGAATGTTTAAATGAATAAGTTTTAAATAAAGCTGTTTACAGTTATCAATATAATTATCAAAGTTAAGTATGTCATTAAATATTTTTGTTGGGTTACACTTGATATATTAATTACTACAATAATCAATAATCAAAACGTGTAATTGTCTAACAATTACAATTTTTCAAGATAATAGTAATCAAACACTCTTATTCACTGGGGAATTTTCATTTTTACTAAAAACCCAAGTGAATATGTAACCTTTTTCTCTCGCAGTAAGTTTCGTCTTGTTGAACAGATTTTTCATGAACGACGTAAGATGATCTGAAACTGTGACCAAACCAAGCTGGAATTGTTGATAATTTTTTTTTTTGGGTTGGAAGGCCGAATCCTTGTTTGTTATTTGGTCATTATGAAGCGTTTTCTGGTTAGATCTCGTTCCGACGAATCGTTTGAGACCCATATCACCGTCCTATGACGTTGCAGTCTGGAGATAGGGGCTATCCAACTGACTTGAAGACACGTGACTAAAATATGGTGGGACGATTGCCACGCATGCGTGTAATTTTGAAGTTACTCTTGTTAGGTGCTTCCAGCCTTCGGTTATCGAAGTCACTTTTACATTTTGGCTATTGGTTTTTTTTAGATATTACCTATTTATTTTATTTTGTATTTTTCATTTATATCTATATCTATGTCTTTTATTTAGGTAGTATCTATTTGTCTGTTCTTTTTTCTTTCCTTTTCTCATTTTCCATTTTAATTTGTATTTACACTTGTATCCTGCATTTGTATCTGTTTCATCTCTTTTTTCATGTTATATGCAATTCTATGATTTTTTAAACGAGTAGCTGTATTGTCTATTGTAATTGGGGCTTTGCCCTGTTATAAGTATAAATAAATAAATAAATAAAACTAAATTTATATGTTACATTTTTCTTTGCTTGCCTAACTTTTCCTACAGTGTACCGATTTTAAATGCTTATCCACGTCAAAAGTGACTTAAAAGACCGAAAATATTAATCATAAAATCCATCGCTATCTTCCGTGTTTAGTCAGAAACATATCAATCCCCTCATATAATTTTTTTCTTCCGAATTTTGCTGTCGTAGGTGTTTGGCACATTTTCTTAAAATAATAGTTTCAACACTCCATTAGTTCCATAGGATCACCAACAAAATCGTCCACATATCACACTGACAATTGAAGACCTCCCTTGAAAAAGGATGTAACATCAAATTAATGAAATGCATAACTTCGGTGAAAAAAGTAATTTTGAAGCATTCATTTATGAGAGTAAAACAATTCATCTCATAGCTGAATCAACTTCTGTCCTTGATGAATCAAATGCTTCTTCTAGTAAATATAGGGCTAATGAAATATACGCCTGAAATTATTTTCTTTTCTCCTCTAACACAAACAACAATGCCGGAGACGAGATTCAAACTCAAGATCTTTGCCTGTACGCAACGTCAAAGCTGAATCCTGACTATGGCCGGCTTCAGAATTTCTAATGCATGATTTAGCCTTCATGCATGTTTCCACTTTTTCCTAAACAAACACAATAATTACATCTGATGTTCCCACTACTCTTACACGCGTTTGCTCTAAAGTTAGGCGCAATTTATTGCGGTTTGATACAGTGCATTATGCTGTAGCTGGAATCAGAAACTAATAACTGCATTACAGGTTTATCCTTTACTAATGGCATTGTGCATGATGCAGCACGTTGCACTACATTTATTAATGAGATTTGCGACTTTGGAATTGGTGTGCTTACACGTATTATTGCAGCTATATGACATTTAGCCTACTACTGACGTTCCATGGCTCTACAAAGCCTCGCAATTATCTGTGTTAATCATAATTTTACCTCTGATTGAGGTTCTGGCTGATATTTATTTATTATTATTATTTATTATTTACTTATTTACTTAGGCTATTTATTTATTTATTTATTTCTTATTTACTTATTTATTCATTAATTTATTCATTTACTCATTTATTTATTCATTTATTTATTTATTCCTATATTTATTCATTCATTCATTTAAGTATTTATTTATTTATTTATTTATTTATTTATTCATTTATTTATTTATATTATTATTATTATTTATTATTTACTTAGGCTATTTATTTATTTACTTATTTATTCATTAATTTATTCATTTACTCGTTTATTTATTCATTTATTTATTTATTCCTATATTTATTCATTCATTCATTCATTTAAGTATTTATTTATTTATTTATTTAAGTATTTATTTGTTTATTTATTTATTTATTTATTCATTTATTTATTTATTTATTTATTTAAGTATTTATTTGTTTGTTTGTTTGTTTATTTGTTTATTTATTTGTTTATTTATTTGTTTGTTTCTTTGTTTGTTTGTTTGTTTATTTGTTTGTTTGTTTGTTTAATTATTTGTTTATTTAATTATTTGTTTAATTATTTGTTTATTTAATTATTTGTTTATTTAATTATTTTTTTATTTAATTATTTGTTTATTTAATTATTTAATTATTTATTTACACTTGAGCTACATTAGGCATTGCAGCCCGAAAGAGCAGAAGCTCGTGCTCGGGCGCAGTTCAGATCAGTTATACAAAATATATCACAAAATTAAGAGAGTTCATTGAGCACAATAACATTAATAAATGGTAAAATAATACAGCATGTAATAATAGGGTCTATATACAAATAGAAAATATAAAAGTGCATGAATATTAGAGAATCAATTTTTAACTCAATTAGCTTAAACAATTGAATAATTAATCTGATTTATTTCTTAAATCTATGTGTGTTAAGTGTACTTAGCTCAGGGTAGGCTCTAATTAATGCATTATATACATGCACATCTATCAGGCAGTACATCTCACTTGACGATATGTCAGAGGAGGAACAAAAAAAAATTATTTGTATGTATCTGAAGTCTGATTGTGGAATATGTAGCTAATCGGCGATGTATGCATTGGAGGGGGAAAGAAACTGGCCACCCTACCCCATTATCTACTGGCCTAGTTGCCTCATAAGTGATGCCTTATTGGTATTACTTGCGAGGTTCTTCACACAGTTAACTAAACAACAAGAAGCATATTTTCATGATTTTTTTCCTGTGAAATTAATGATTACGGACGTGAAGTGTTAACGTAGTTTGGATTTCACAAATGAGGCCTTCAGAGCTAAAGTGGATCAAGTCAATGAGACGTAGTTTTGAGACAATAGGACTTAAAGTTAACTTTCTCTAGTGGATTATCTAATTTCACTAGCAATAATTTTTTTACTCCATTCTCAAATTCTAGATTTATAAAATATAAACAATTGTGATGTTAATTGATGCAACGCTTTGGTGACTTGATCCACTGTGGCTCAGAAGATCGTGAACAAATAATCTGAGCCAAAAGTGACTGATGTCACCGGCGAATGCTTGGAATTAAGGCTTGATCCATTACTGCTCGGAAAAGATCCAACTTCAGATAATCAGAAAATGAATTAAACTCAATTTATACAAATTTGTGACTTAATCCACTTTAGCTCTGAACGCCTCAAATGAAGGGTATTACATAAATCTGACCTGTAGAAACAAGGGGAATGTTATAGAGGAATATGTTGACATAACTGAATAGTTTGAATTGAATTGAATTTCGGGAGTGGTGCACTACGACCCAGCACTGCGACCTTTCAAGATCTCTTGCGCCACCGGCGTAGCTCAGTCGGCTAAGGCGCTTTTCTGCCGATCCGGAGTTGCGTTCGGGCGCGGGTTCGATTCCCGCTTGGGCTGTTTACCTGGTTGGATTTTTTCCGAGGTTTTCCCAACCATAAGGCAAATGTCTCGTAATCTATGGCGATTACTCGGCCTCATCCCTCCAAATATCATCTCGCTATCACCAATTCCATCGACGCTAAATAATTTCGTAGTTGATACAGCGTCGTTAAATAACAAGTAAAAAAAAAAGATCTATTGCGCTAACCCTCAAGCTAGACGCATTCCTAAACCCACACCGGCTGACTATACTAAGGTTCGCTGCGTATCCAGGTTTCGAGCAGGCAACCAGTGTTGCCAACATAAATTGTATCCCCGTCAGAATAACACCTGGAAATCCGACAGAATCCGTCAAAATTAAAAAAAAAAATAATAATAAGACTCACTCAATATATCTGTAAACACATAAAAGGAAATATTAACGCAACTTAGCCACCGGATTGCAGCAGTGTTTATTGGAAACAAGACTGAAATCTGACTTGATTAAAGATTTGTTACATTATGCGATAACAACTGAAACTTTTGAAAAATCACTAAGTAAATATAATATGTTTCTTGTTAGTTGATAACCGACCCAAAATAAATCCGGTAGGGATCAAAATCGTGTAGACAACAGCTGTGGAGTAACAGAATGTCTGACCGTGAAACGAGCGGGCCAGGGTTAAAATCCGGTTGGGATAAGTAACCTGGTTTAGGTTTTTTTCGAGGTTTTCCCGCAGCCAATTGAAGCAAAATGTAACGTGTATGGTGTTACATTAAGGCCTGACAAAAATACCACCTTGCGACGGTCTAGTAAAAGGCTAAAAGTAGACTGATAATAATTCCTACACAGTGAATACTGATGTTATCGAAAGTGGAAAGCGTTGCACTAGATATTTCATTGAAAGTATTGCAAATTTACAGTGTAGCAATACTGTATAAGTAATTTGAAGATCAAGAACCGCTAGCAAGATGTTAGACAACGGATCTCGGTATGCATTTCAAATCAAGAGAGTAGGAGAAATTGAAAACTGCATCTCCCTAGCAACTGCAGCGGATTTGACGCAAATTGATGACATCAGTAATTACTGCTCAAGTGACCTGGATTGGTGGCGCCACGTCCACTCCCGGTACTAGGCTACAGAAAGTAGGCCTAGTTTCAAGACTCGAACTCGAGGACATGAGTTAGAGTAAACTAGTTTAATTAAAAATACAGTGTGATTCAAGAAAATCGTGTCATGCTCTAGGATATGATTTCTGACATCATTGTGATGGAAAAAGTTCATATAAGCATATGTCATATTTTAAAAATTGACAGACAGACAGGCAGATCATTCCAAACTCGATACAAAGACACATTAAAGCAATAACCAGAGGACACAATACATCTACATATGCCGAACACATAACTAATGCCAATCACACATACAATAACATAAATACAGACATTGAAATCCTACACATACAACCCAAAAACCAAAACCTCAACACACTAGAACAATATGAAATATACAGACACACTAAAATACACCCTGATCAAATTCTCAACACAGAGATCAATTTCAGAACACACACACTATTTGACTCAACTCTTCATCACACGAACGCACCCACACAACAGGCAGCGAAGTTGAGATGACGCCGAGACACAGAAGGCTCTGAGGATGGTGTCAAGTAGCACCGAAACAGCTGTAATCTGCACATGCTTACATAATTAACACGAGTAAGATCGCCATTTAATCAGTTATTTAAAAATTGAGTTAAACCCTTCTGAATGTTAAACATAAACAAGGAAATTACGAATGTTTAAGCATTGAAGTTATTTACGAGAATGGTAACATTCACATTATTACTCACCTGAAATATCTGTATTAAAGCCGGTTGTCAAGGATCCCACCTTCTGAAGTCGCCCGAGTGTGAACTGCGCTCGGCGCATTCCCTAAGTTTCGTTGTTCGCCACGAATCTCCTCTGATGCTAGGTAGATACAGTACGTTGTACCACCTCTTCGTGCGTGTTCATTCTCACATTGCCACTGAACACAATCTTTAAACCATCCCACAAACAATAGTCTAAATCGCATCGCAATTCCACAATATTCTATTATTTGAGATTTTATAGAAATCAGCAGCCTACTGAGTGTTAAATTGTTGAATTTTTCTAAATTAATCGTCTTTACCAATATGGACTATATAAATTAGCAATATATTTAATCAAAACATTTCAATATTTCCCATCACGAACAGAGATATGTTTGTTTGTCGCTCTTCTGTGAATTGAATTGATACTTATACCAGTGCCATGTCACATGAACAATAGTGATTATTTATTTATTTATTTATTTATTTATTTATTTATTTATTTATTTATTTATTTATTTATTTATTTATTTATTTATTTATTCATTCATTCATTTATTTATTAATTAACTAGCTAGCTAGTGAGTACAAATTAAATTTATAAAACAAAAATGTTTGTAGCCACTACCGTAAGAGCCAGGCTCGTGTACGGTGTGGTCTTAGTCAATAATATAACAAAAAAATTTACAAGGAAAGATTACTAAATACAGTAAGTAACTTAATTTAAACCAATAAATAACACACAGAAGCAAAAAAAAAAAAAAAAAAAGGTAGAAAGGAAAAAAAGAGAGAAAAATATACATTTTAATATATAAAATTGAATGTGGGTATGTATGTATGTATGTATGTATGTTCTCTATATAAATCTACACGCTTTGACCGATGTGTGTCAAAGTTTGCACATTTAATCTTCATAACCAGGAGAAGAACATAGGCTACATTAAAATTGTGCAAATAGAAGTTAAATTCATTAAAATTATAAAAAATAAAAATAAATAGATCAAATCTTCATGTATAATATTAAAACGCAAAACTTCTACAGTCAATTGTTTTTTATTATTGTCTGTTATATTCAACATCGACTTTCACGAGGCCATGGAAATTTTAACACGAAATTAAATTACATTGTTGTTACAGATCATGAAGGCTAAAACTAGATAATTCATGCAATAAGTATCTTTACGCAGTCCAGGACCGTATTATGAATTCCTCGATGCAGTTTTGTAGATAGTGAGCAAACTGTTTTATACAACTGAATTCTAGAATTCTTTGAAACTACAAGGATTGCTACCACATAATTTACTTAATATTGAATAACCAATAACTATTGTGAAATATTGACCCACCAAAATTATGCACGAATAAGAATTGGTGTGAAAAACTCATATGAAACGTAATAGAATTGGCAGTATTAACTGCAAAAATAAAAGGAGATGTTTTTATTCCACGTATTGCTAGGATACTCATTCAACTGCAATTTCAATGCCACAAGCATTTGTAATGGCCATATTAAAATGAAGCTCAAGGACAGTTGCTCAAAGTTGCAGACATTAACTTAAAAACTGCGTGTTTTTCACATCCTCAACTATATTTTATTCAAGAAGTGAAAAAAAAAAAAAGAAAAGATTTTACACATATCAATAAGCAATTCAATGATACTTTTGTCATGTTGCTAATGTGGTATGTGAATGTACATAAGCCTACTGAAAATAACATTGTATTAATTCTCAAAATATTGTTGTTCACGTTGCAAATTTAGTATGTTAAGCGTTGCGGAAATAAAAATCTCTTAATTTATAAAATACTGGTAGACCTAAACGTTTCTCAGAATATTAGTCTTTATGTTAAAAATGACTTATTGCGAGTTTATATTGTATCTGTATTCTGTGTGTAAAATTAGAATTAATATAATATGTTCTGAATTTATGAGATATAGTTTCAAGTTATATTAAAAAAAACTGGGTATGATATAAGTGGGTGTACAGCGTTCAAGAGGTAAAAAAAATCTTCCAATATAAATTAAATTATATATGTATATATTGATTCAATGCTGCAACTGATCAGAAAGAGGAGAAGGAATTATATTTTCGTTGGGTTTTACTTTGTTTATAGTTTGATTTTTCTATTACATTATTTGTATTTCTGGTGGTGCGGAAGAGAAAGCCTAATGGCCTTAACTACACCAGAATAAATAAATAAAATAAATAAATAAATAAATAAAAATAAATAAATAAAACAAATAAATAAATAAATAAATTTAAAACAACAGTTTAACGTCAGGCACATGATGAAATGTTTTCTTTTCAGTGGCTGATTTATAACTGTTTTAAATTGAGTTAACCCTGGCAGGCATTTGGCTAAGGAGTTCATTAATTCATGTAAGTGACGTTAAGTAAAGATTCATCTTTATGGGCGAGGAAAGCTTAGTAAAGACAATTCGTTTTGGTTGTATATAGTTAGGTTTCCGAGATTTTTCGAAAATTTAATAACCAGTTTAATTAAAAATAGAAGCAGAAAGGAAAACCCGGGCAACGCCGGGTACTTTCAGTTAGTTTAATATAAATTAACAATCAGACAGAAGCCAGTGATAGTCAATAAAAACATGAATATAGTTGACAGAAATAAAAGAAAAAAAATATGTTTGTTAATATTATGTCATGAACAATTTTATAAATTTCTTTTTTAAAAGTTTCAATTTTAAAATATTTTAAATTTGGAAAATGGTTTGCAATTTTATTATAAAGTCTTGGGCCGAAACTAGCACCATGTTTAAGAGCTGCACTTGTATGACATTTAGGCTCAATTAATGGGAAAATAGACTTTTGTCTTCGAGTACGATATTCATGTCGATTAGATTTGTTTTATTTGATTTCTGTAGTAGTAAGTTAGTAAACTATATTTATAAATTTCTTCAATAGTTAATACATTAAAATCGGTATAAATTAAATTTGTTGGGTAATCCATATTTTTGATCAGACAAATTTTTATTAATCTTCTTTGTAATAAAATTAATGGATTAAGTACAGATGATGCTACTCCACCCCAATTTATTATACCATATTGTATTAATGATTGTACCAAAGCTAAAAAAATATTATTCTCAATGCCTCCTTTTGTGGTAAAATTTCGAAGTATTATAAATTTATAAATTGTCTTTCTTATACTTGTACACATAAAATCAATTTGTTTATCCCAACGATTAGTGCAGCAAGTATACTAAAAACAAAACACACTCTGACCTGTGTTACCACGATGTGTTAAAATGTTATGTTTTATTTAACGACGCTCGCAACTGCAGAGGTTATATCAGCGTAGCCGGATGTGCCGGAATTTTGTCCCGCAGGAGTTCTTTTACATGCCAGTAAATCTACTGACATGAGCCTGTCACATTTAAGCACACTTAAATGCCATCGACCTGGCCCGGGATCGAACCCGCAACCTCGAGCATAGAAGGCCAGCGCTATACCAACTTGCCAACCACGTCGACACCACGATGTGTCCCAAAAATGTTTATGAATGAATCATTCAGGGAAGAATATTACATCGAACGCATATAGCTTCAATATCATAGAGTTGTCCTCGTTAACCTCATTAGATCCCAGATACGGTATCCTATAAGTTAATCTTCTGACGCAGTTGTCTGGACTCTGGAGCTGTCTTCAGTCGCATTCACTATGAATCGTGTATGGATCGGAGATTGCGATTTCTCGGAGCTGTGATTGTGGAACTACAGTCGGAAGCAATGACATCTGTCACAGCGACAAAATCACAGGTCTTCAAATCACACCCCATCACTAGCACGAGATTTGGTTTAATAGAGACCTTTCCTACATTGGCACTGTGAAGTAATATTTGAAACACACTGTAGATTTCAACTCTATATTCCTTTAACTGAGTAGGCCTATCCTAAACACGTAGGCCTATAATATGTGTTTGACTGAAGTAATGAAATGGAAGTGTTTTGCGGCGCCAATAAGGCTACGTGAGTGGCTTGTAACAAGGAGCCTTCCAATATTTGCGTATGAGATCCCTACCGAGTACACATGAATAATTAATTGACCGTCAGAATTCATGTTGAGCGGATCAACTCTCCCTTCTTCCACTGTGTGGCCATGCTTCGAGTAATTAGGCTGGTAGACTTGTCTGCCTGCTACTCAACATCTACATTAAGTACAGGGTGAACCATAATTTGTTTTTTTTTTAACTTGTTCATTTAACGATGCTGTATCAATTACTTGGTTATTTAACGTCGATGAATTTATCGAAAAAAATCGAAAAATCGAAGGAGAATTGGGAGGAAAATTTAAAATGTACGCAAAACGCGTCCTTGCAATTGGTTGGGGGCTGTACAAAACTAAATATGTGAGCTCCAAGCCTGTTGGCCACTAGTCTCACTCCGGGTTACGCTGCTCCCCTGAAGGAGCTCTAGAAAATTTTGAAGGGGAAGCCGAAATTGGACGTAACCTCTTAGGTACCACATACGCGAGGGGGGCTGAGATTGATCAATTGATCACGGAACGGGGCGAGGAGGATTTGGCTGGTGTTTGCCGTTATGATGGCAAGACGCCGTCATCTGTTGTTCGATGACAAAGATGAATTTATGATAGCGAGATGGTATTTGGCGAGTTCAGACCGAGGATTCGCCATAGATAACCTGACATTCGCCTTACGGTTGGAGAAAACCTCGGAAAAATCCCAACCAGGTAATAAACCCAAGCGAAAATCGAACCCACGCCCGAGCGCAACTCCGAATCGGCAGCCAAACGCACTACCGCCCGAGCTACTCCGGTGGCTAATTTAATTGTTTATGAACGAACAATTTCCTCACCGCTACTTAGCCTTACCTACAGCAGAGTCCGTATAGGTCGGTTTCTGTCAGATGCGTTTCCAATTCACTGTGGGCTAAAGCAAGGAGATGCACTATCACCTTTACTTTTAAACTTTGCTCTAGAATATGCCATTAGGAAAGTCCAGGATAACAGAGAGGGTTTGGAATTGAACGGGTTACATCAGCTGCTTGTCTATGCGGATGACGTGAATATGTTAGGAAAAAATCCATAAACGATTAGCGAAAATACGGGAATTTTACTGGAAGCAAGTAATGAGATAGGTTTGGAAGTAAATTCCGAAAAGACAAAGTTTATGATTATGTCTCGTGACAAGAATATTGTACGAAATGGGAATATAAAAACTGGAAATTTATCTTTCGAAGAGGTGGAGAAGTTCAAATATCTTGGAGCAACAGTAACAAATATAAATGATACTCAGGAGAAAATTAAACACAGAATAAATATGGGAAATGCCTGTTATTATTCGGTTGAGAAGCTTTTATCGTCCAGTCCGCTGTCAAGAAATCTAAAAGTTAGAATTTATAAAACAGTTATATTAGTTGTTCTTTATGGTTGTGAAACTTGGACTCTCACTTTGAGAGAGCGGAACATAGGTTAAGGGTGTTTGAGAATAAGGTGCTTAGAAAAATATTTGGGGCTAAGAGGGATGAAGTTACAGGAGAATGGAGAAAGTTACACAACACAGAACTGCACGCATTGTATTCTTCACCTGACATAATTAGGAACATTAAATCCAGACGTTTGAGATGGGCAGGGCATGTAGCACGTATGGGGGAATCCACAAATGCATATAGAGTGTTAGTTGGGAGGCCGGAGGGAAAAAGACCATTAGGGAGGCCGAGACGTAGATGGGAGGATAATATTAAAATGGATTTGAGGGAGGTGGGATATGATAATAGAGAATGGATTAATCTTGCTCAGGATATGGACCAATGGCGGGCTTATGTGAGGGCGGCAATGAACCTCCGGGTTCCTTAAAAGCCAGTAAGTGAGTAATGTAATAAACCAAAGCGAAAATCGAATCCGCGCCCGAGCGCAACTCCGGATCGGTATCCAAACGCGCTACCGCCCGAGCTACTCCGGTGGCTAATTTAATTGTTTATGAACAAACCATTTTCTCCCCGGTACTGAGATTTACCTACGGAAAGCAGTACAAAAAGTGACGGAGATCCGAATCTCCTATAATTGTGTCAAACTCCCTGATCACATATGTGGGAAAGCTCTGGGTAATTGACAGAGGACCGGAAAATAAGCAACAACGACTGGCTGAGTTCGTAATTACTTTATTTTAAACACATTACAATTTCTGTCATCCAAGATCTACTGTAAATCTGCAGTGCTTGGGAAAAGTGGCATAAGTCAGTTTTCACAAACGTTTTTTGATAATTTATTGACAACTTACACTGGTTTATGTCGATTTGATTTTTTTCTGTATGAATTATTGTACTGGGAGGAATACCTATGTATTTTTTTTCCAAGCGAACAGATGTTCCGTAAGTTGTCAATAAATTATCGAAAAAGGTTTGTGGAAACTGACTTATGTCACTTTTCCCGAGCACTACAGAAATATTGACGTCACAGTATTGATATAAAGCGTGACCAGATCTTTGGAATTTCAAGCACATAGCAGTTTCACGTTAAGAAAGTCCAGTGGCGGCTCGTGATAAAATATTGTGTGTGTTCACAATTTTGTGTTCCAAAATCGAAGAGAATTTGAAATCGTACGTTTAGCTTAATATGCAATGTCATGATTCCAATGTTTTACTATCGAAAAAACCGTATATAAATTCAAAAAATATAAGAGTAATAATAATAATAATAATAATAATAATAATAATAATAATAATGAAACCCAGTCTTTTTATTTCCAATTGTTCCTGGTAAGCCAGTCTGCCCAGTTCTTTACTGTTAAAAATTGCTTGAACAGAGTTAAAAATGAATACATAAGTTACCACAGTGTCCTTATTTACAAGAGCATGTATTCAGTAATATATATAGGCCTAGCCTAGATTCACAACACACTGATACACTATGGCGTATACTAATACTGTAATCCCATTCGCGTAGATTGATTACTGTAATACATGCCAGTAAATATTATTCTTAAATATTATACACCACCATACAGATATTTAAATTCATACCACCGTCACATTCACCTACCACGTGTTTAAAAGCCAAACTATGCTATTACCTATGCTAACACTAAAGTATAGTAATTCACAAACTACAATCTCGTAGCAGCACCGTACACACATCCACACAAAGTAAACGCTCCGACAGTGAGAAATGCTGGCACCTACAAACTAAAGCACGTGAACGATAGACATCGATGCATCTGACATCTGTAGGATAGATTCACTGTTCACTCAACGCTTTGTGCTCTTGGAGAGTCATAAGCGGTCAGCGAAAGACAATTTTCTCCCGCGCATGCGTAAAATTCCTGTAACCTTCTTGAAAAGAGCACGACTTGTACGTGAACGCATGTTGCCAAGTAGTTTATGCAAGACGCGGGAAGTTTAAAATACTCGATTCTGATATTATACATCAATACGGTATTAAATAATAAAACTAGTCGTGCGTTTATGGAAACAAGGTGTTCACGTGCTCTTGTGCTCTTATTGACGCACCGCCACTGAAAGCCAGATTCTGAAAAGAATGTAATGACTAACGTAATGTTTCGTATAACACCTGCGTGTTTTCACCAGTTTGGACAAACCACGTGCTGGCGAAAGTTACGGTGTGCCATAAATTCATTTGAGAGCGCTTGTACTTCTTATCCGCGCCTGTTTGGTCGCTGTTTCGAATCGCAGCTGGGGTGGGGTGTCAGCATTATCCCGCATTCCTCTGTCAGCAGCGGTGCGGGGCTAATTAAGCGGGTTGCTCCACGAGATAGGAAATGGAATTCTTGCTACAATTCCAAGAATCATTCGTCCGTGGAGGCTGTCATATTTGTTTGCTACCGCCCACAGTAATTCAGCTCTGAGAATTCCGTGGCCACGGTTATTAAAGCGCAGTCTTGGCGCTGCGTGCGAAACATTCTCTTGAGTTATAATTCCGTCTGTAGTATTAATTATTGATATCCTATTCTGTCAGGCAGATAGTGACATCATGCTGATCTGTTGTCAGCTTCGAGAGTCCCACCATGAGTTTGTCTACTGCTAGGTCGAAAATATGAACACAAAGTAATTTTCCTTAGGGTTGTGAATACCATACAAAAAATGAGTGTCACAAATATGGTAGCGTCTGCGATTGAAGAGCTGACGTTCTGGTCTCCCATCAAGACGGCCCGGGTTTGATCCCCGGTTAAGACATGATGGAATTTGTGATTGAGAAAGCAAACTATGTGTCAAATATATTCGTCCCCCATTCTCAAACCACCAGGGGCGGCCCGTCCTTATGTGCTACAGTACAGTGATAATTTTTTTCTCAAATAATGTATTTGTAATACCAAAGTATTTGATCTGTCATTTGACAATTTCCCGTGGTTATGTTAATCACGCGTTATAAAGTGTTTAGTCTTCGCTCTTCGCTCTTTGGTGCCCCAGGGGGTTCGTTGTGCTACTCAAAACTCCACATGAGAATGTAGACAGTTATGCGCATGTGCGAAGCTGAAATAACTGCTCTGATTGGCTATTTTTACGCGGGAAAGTGCTGCAGTCAGCTTCAGCACTACACAGCTTGGAGATTGCAAAAGTAAAGCGTAACGAGAGAATGCTTGTTTGTGGAAGAACTCGGAACTATTTACAATGTATTTGGTAATTCAAGTGTCCGACAGCTGCTGCCATCTACCTGTTGAAGTTGCTGTCAACAGCTATGCTATGCTGAACAAAAGAGTGTTCCAGATACAACTTGGATTTCTATACGGAAGACCTGACTTCCGAAATATAGATGGCTGTTCAATTGTTACAATACATAGTCTCCAACAGTTTACAGGATCCATTCTGTGAAGTAGCGAAGTTGTTAAATATTTTGGTTACAACAGCAATGACCACTACTTGGCCAGAAAGATGTTTTTCTTGCTTGAAATGCATAGAAACGTTTTTAAGGAACACTATGTTCCAGGATCGTCTCACTGCCCTTGCAATACTGTCAATAGAAAAGAGTATGATGTCCAAGATGGAGAGGTTAACACCAAATGACAAGTTCTGCAATACGAAAGAACGTCGTATCGACTTCATATTTCATCACTAAGCGAGACTCAAATTAAGATAAATACAGTAAGTGTAGGCCTATACAGTATGCCGATTTAGAGATTGTAGCACACTCATTATTTTGATCACCAGCCGCTACTACAAACCACCTAATTTAAAATTAAATATTTAAATTTTTATTCCTCACATCATCTTCCACTGATTGAAGTCAACAGGAAGATGAAATACATGGTCTGTTTTACACTACCTTATAATACAATTAATTAAAATACAAACAAAATAAGACAGAAAAGAAAACAAAAGGTTAGATAATAGAACTTGTATTTCTTGGGTATTTAGTGTACAGTGCCTGGAAAAGTCTGCAAAAACTAGTTAGATATTTGAAATTATTATATTACTAAGTAATCCCGCACTCTTTGAAATTGACCTGGTTGTTCTTGATAACCAAATGTCTAGGGGATTTAGATTTGAGGAACGAGCAGGGTATGGGGCCTCACCAATCAATCCAGCGGTCTGAAATGTCAGCGTTAGGTGTTCACGCTCATTGTGGAAAAAATGTGCTGGTGTGTCATCACAACTGTAGTCTTTGCTGACACGGCACATACTCCAGCAAGGTAGGCAATACGTTAATAAGAAAGTCCTGATAACGATCCCCAGTTAATCTCTGGTAGCACGTATGGCTCTTAGTCTATCACCAAGAACGCCTGTCCATACGTTGATTGAGAATCGGTGCTGATGCCTTGTTTCTTCAACTGGTTGGGGATTTTCATCAGCCCACACATGCTGATTACGAAAATTCACAACACCATCTCTGCTGAACTCCGCTCATATCCGCAACCAGGCTTTTCTTTTTAGTATTCCTTGCGAGGTAGGCTACCATTATTCCATGCCAGGATGTCAACTACAGTATGATTATCTGGTAGTCTGCTGTATTGAAGAGCAGAGAAATGCATTGCCATGAATAGACGTCACATTGAGCACCTCCTATGAACAAGTGTTCATATCTCAGAAAGTATGTGTTGTAGGACCCATGTTTATTAGACTTTTTTTCTTGTTTTGGATACTTTTTTTAACACCCTGTATTTAATTTGATTTTATTTAAATATCTATTCGTACTATAGTAGGTTATATATTATATATCTGTGTATTTTGACGTTTTCTGTGGGCTGTATTTGTGCTGAATTATATTAAATTATCCATCCATCCATCTGTTTGAAAAATTGTAAGAACCTACAGTAATTATATGTGGTGGGGCCTTTACCTAGATTAAAAAACACACACACACACACACACACACACAAAGTCTCAAAATGTAATGTCACTCTTATTTCGCAGAAACATATTTCGCCTTTTATCGCGGATTAAAATACTACAATCATAGACAACTTGCTTTTCAACAGTAATCTCACTAGAGGTTTTGATTTATCTAGAGAAAATCAAAACTCGAATTGGATTTAATTGACTATTACACTATGAGAAAAAAGTATATAAAGATTAGAAGTAACGAAGTACTCCAATACAATAAAATATTAATTGACTTACAAAAATACAAAACTGTCTTCAAATTTGTACCATCTCAACATTATAAATATTACGCTAATAGGTGGCAGTAGTGTGTTATGAATAGCTGTTTTTTTATCAGCAAAGCTCGGAACTTGGGAACTTGTGTGTCGTGTGCATGAGTAAGGTTACAGGTACAACGTACACAAAGCTCACGCTGCAAGTGCACAGGGACAGTCGTGTGTACTAAGAAAGTGGCCACAACTAATGACAGAAAGACGGACGAAGAAACTGTTATGTCGAAGCCAATGACATTCAGAGAATTAGAGGTAAACGGTCTGTTTGAGGAATTAGAAAATACGTGTTATTCGAATGGGTATTATAGAAGTTTGAAAATACATTTTTTTTTTATTTTAGATACAGAATTTCGTGGAGAATTCGGAGGAGATACGTAATTATTTTCGAATGGAGAGTTTATATTTTGTAAGTTGTGCTACACACAAACTAGAGGCTGGAAACGGAATTCATTGAAAGACATTGCAGTCCCTCAAATTGGAGAAAAATCTGTCCATAGCCATGGATCGAAACGTAGAGGGGCTTGCCCTAGTAGTGACACACTAATTGAAAACTATTTTCGAGAAAAATTTAGGATATACTTATCTTTCTCAGATACGAGATCAGCTAGCAACTGCTGAAAATCGAACAGAAAACAGTAATAGTGAAAAAATTCAGTATTTTAAGTCTACTACCGAAAAATCTTCGAATGTAGGTAGTCATACACTGTAATAAAATGTACACAGCAGAACAGTAAATTTGATATATTTGTCATGTTTATTTTTATTATATATATATATATATATATATGCTATGAAATTACGTGTTTCAACCTACCATAATATTATCAATATGTTGTTGCAGCCAGAAAAAACTTTTGTAGCAGACCAGACAGTACCTCCGTGCTGGAAGCGGGCGTTTGTTGACATTGAAGTCCGGTCGCTTAGTCACGTGCAAAGACACAAGTCCCCAAGTTCCGAGCTTTGCTTATCAGTTGTGAATCTGCATTGAACTCTGTGGACGGTTACTGGTCAAGAAGGCTTTGTTGATTCAGTTTCATTTTTATTAAAACAGTTGCATTCCACTTCAATTATCCCGATCCCAGTAATCAACGTCACTTGACAGATGATTTTCAATAAATCTTAGTATTAAACAATCTCTGATACGTGACTATCCATAATATCATATAACAAAAGCTATAACATAACCTAAATAATATAAACGAGTGTCAGAAAAGTTTTAATTAGGGATGATGAAATGAACAAGAAACGTTTTAATTAACGATGATGAAATAAAAAATAAACATGAATAATTTTAAAAGAAACAATTATTGAAAGTAGGTACAATTTTCAAATTTGAATGTTTTAGTGGTTGGTGGTTCAGTTGATGTTATATTGGACGTGTGCGTAAAAGAAGTGAACTCGGTGATGTACATGGTGTATCCCTGAACTTATTCAGGATTTCCGAATGGTGCTCTTCATTTATTTGTAAATAGGGTTTCAGGGAAGATGCATAGCTATGACCAATGATCTTTATTAATTCTTGTTCTTGAATGCCAATACGAGTCATATTTGAAAGTGCTGTGCATCGACTGGAGTGGTTTGTAATTTTCTGTTTTTTGACGTCCATACCAGTGCAGTTTGAAATTTTGGCCAACAGAGAAACAAATGCTAGGGTAGTGATAAAAATAAACAAATGCTAGGGACGCGATAGAATTAAACAAATGCTAGGGACGCGATAAAATTGTGCGATAAGCAGTCATGATTGTTTGAAAGACGTCCTTTCGTACCGTTTTATTGGTCAAAAGTAGTGTGACGTAGTAAAAGTGTAATAGTCAACATAAAATCACCCATTTTGACGTTTGCATACATTTTACATTTAGCGTATTGTAATTGCCAAAACCTACCAACTATATCTATGTATCACATGGTACTGTACGAGCAGAAGCAGATCTGCTCGCCTGACTGTAGGCTCTACTTTTCGTGGAAGCTTTCTGTAATTCCGCTTCTATCAAATCTGCATAAAAGTCAACTTCGTTTTAGCGTAACCACTGTCGTATTCCGTTTTTACAAGTGACGTAGTGTGTGGTTTAATCCTCTGCTTATCGTAAAAAGGAGCGCTGTCAAGAACAACTGTGCTTCTCTGCGGCGATTCCAGTATCAGTTGAGTAGTCAACCATTCCGAGAGATGTTCCCCATTCATCTCGCTGCGGTGGCCAGCTGTTTGGACTTCGCTTCCAATATTAAAAATGCCTCATCCCATGTCACACCCACAACAGCCACCATTAGTCTTTGTCCGGCATTATCATTTGTATTTCCTTTTGAAATACTGCAATCTTGACAACATTTATGCACGGTGTGGAACGTTAATTTTAATCAAACCACAGGATTATTCTCATTCACATAGGCCTACATCGTTTCGCAATAATTCCAGATATGCAGTGGGTGAGTTTAGCAAGGATTCCAGGCGCTCTATTGAGAAGTGATACATAAGAGCAGTTAAGATGAGTGAAAGCGATGTTTCTGACATAAATATAGAAGAGTAATGGAAAATAGACAATAATTCATTGATACTCTTTTGCTCTATAACAGCATTAGTACACTGGGCTGCAAGAGAAATGTCGAGTCGAAGTCGCTATCGATTTGAAATTTTATCGTGTTACGAGGAGTTCGCTTAGGAAGCAATAGAAATATACACAGAAGGCTTTGCATACAAACTCTGTTATTGCTCTGTTATCATTACATAATACAATTCATACTTTTTTGTTAGTAGCCTATAATATGAAACGTAACTGGCCGTATGTATCGATTGTAACAATGACAGCATCCATGGATAATAAGGAAGGCTTTGGAATACCATATAAACTGCAGTTTTACTGTTTTCGTGTAGTATTCTTAATAATGTTGTAAAATAAAAGTATATGAATAATTTAAAATTAATTCATATTAAATAATAACGTGAACATGTTATAAAAGTAGTATTTACATGTTTAAAAAAACTAATCTCAGGAAAATAGCTTTCCACCTCGCCATTTTTGCTAAAGCCCTCGGAAAAAGATATAATTTCGTATCGGCATTTCTTTTGCAGCCCAGTGTACTCTTATGAGTTTTAAGAATTATCTGTTCTAGCAACCAATTCGCGAGTTCTAAATTCAAATTATGAGGCCTGCCAACAATAGCTGTTCAACAAAAAAATCATGATCGTGCAGAAAATTAGTAAATTCTATGATCTCCCTGGCACGAATAAAAGGACTCTTAAAATTCAAGGAAATAAACGAAAGTAACTATTTATTTTTTATTTATTAATTAATTTGTTTGTTTGTTTCTTTGTTTAATGCCAGTGGCATCGAGACTGATGCTAGAGACAGTCTGTTATGAACTGACGTATAACAACGAAGACAGGCAAAAATCAGCACAAAGTAAAGATAGAAAAAATACATTTTAAATAATAAGCTTATACTTACTTACAAATGGTTTTAAGGTACTCGGAGGTTCATTGCCGCCCTCACATAAGCCCGCCATCGGTCCCTATCCTGTGCAATATTAATCCAGTCTACCATCATATCCCACCTTCCTCAAATCCATTTTAATATTATCCTCCTACGTCTCGGCCCCTCCAAAGGTCTTTTTCCCTCCGGCTTCCCAACTAACACTCTATGTGCATTTCTGGATTCGCCCATACGTGCTACATGCCCTGCCCATCTCAAACGTCTGGATTTAATGTTCCTAGTTATGTCAGGTGAAGAATACAATGCGTGTAGTTCTACGTTGTGTAACTTTCTCCATTCTCTTGTAGCTTCATCCCTCTTAGCCCCAAATATTTTCCTAAGCACCTTATTCTCTAACAGCCTTAATCTCAGTTCCTCTCTCGAAGTGAGAGTCCAAGTTTCACAACCATAAAGAACAACCGGTAATAGAACTTTTATAAATTCTAACTTTCAGCTTTTTTGAGAGCAGACTGGATGATAAAAGCTTCTCAACCGAATAATAACAGGCATTTCCCATATTTATTCTGCGTTTAATTTCCTCATTTATATTAATTGTTACTGTATCTCCTAGATATTTGAATTTTTCAATCTTTTCAGAGGATATATTTCCAATTTTTATATTTCCACTTCGTGCAATATTCTGATCATGAGACATAATCAAATACTTTTTCTTTTCGGGATTTACTTCCAAACCTATCTCTCTACTTGCGTCAAGTAAAATTTCCATGTTTTACTGAAGAGTTTGTGAATTTTCTCCTAACATAGTCACGTCATCTACATAGAGAGGCAGTTTATGCAACCGTTTAATTCCAAACCTTCTGTAATAATAGTAGTAGTAGTAGTCATGTTGGTGATGGTGGTAGTGGTGGTGGTAGTAATAAAAGTTAGAAAAGTGCAATAATAAAGATTTTGTTACCTTCAAGAGCAGGGATGAAGTTGATTCTGTTCCTATACAGTGATTAATGAAATAGAATTTGAATAAAAAATGCTTTTTCATAGATAAATGTAACTCGAGTTGTTTCCGTAAGTTTCGTCTTGAAAAAATTCATAAATTTCAATCTCTCAATATGCAATAATTATTGAATCGTGAATGATTCGTCTTTTGCGGTCCATATTCTATAGCTCGGCTTCTATTTCATTGGTGAATGTGTTTCTTTTAATCGCGACGTCTTTTATTCTCTATTCCTGCATTTAATTTCCATATTAAGAGGCAGAGGACAGGGACTGGCTCTTCATTTGCGAGTCAAATTTAGCTCTTATTATGAATGGGAGCTCGGAAGTCCCCGAACATTAATAACAACCAGCTTCGGTCGAGCGGCACAAATTAACTTGTGTGCGTAGTTACCATATTTATGATTTATCTTGTACTTAAAGACGAAAATAGTAGCCATGATTTGTGTAGTTTGTACTCGCATATAGCCTTCTGCTATGATTACAGTGTCATGTTCTGATAAATTGGGCATTAAAACTAAAAGAGAAATTAATTTATCATTATTACTCTACGTGGACCAAATGTGAACTAACAATATTGTCATCATCGTCGTCATCAGCATCATCATCATCATCATCATCATCATCATCTCATCTTCATTATACCGTGTGATCCGTTCCCACGCACTAATTAATGTTGTTGATAAAGCATTTCACAGATTCACAAGATTTTCTTGTTCCCCTGGAAACGGTAGCTATTTGTTTTTTTTTAGAAATGACGTGTATTGGGCTGATGCAAAAGTTTGCAGTGTTTTTTTTTTTTTTCGCTCTGACAAAAATTTTTATTTAAAATGAATAAAAGACAGAAATTAATCACTAATATTTTCTCCTGCATTATCTATGCCTCTCTGTCAACGCAGAGTAGTTTTTTCATTTCTCATCTGAAGAAATCTGCTAGTTTGAAGTTAAAGAAGTCGCCAAGTGAAGTTTATAAAGCGTCTTCGTTATCAAAGGAGTTCTCTTGAAGATTGTTGGCTAGAGAAGGGAAAAGGTGGAAATCTGAGGGCGCAAGATCGGGAGAGTATGGGGGATGTAGAATCACCTCCCAACCAAGCTCCTGGATAGCTGCTTCGTCATGTTAACAAAGTGCAAGTCTGCATTATCGTGTTTTAGCGTTGCTTTAATATTATTCCACAGCAACGAGTATTGCAGTTTGTTGAATTAAACAAAAGACTCACTTCAAATCTGAACATGTTTCACATCTTTGGATTCAGAATTTAGAAAGGAGCAGAAATATGTACTAATATACAGAATGTCCCATTTGAAATAAGAAAGTTAGAGTAAGTTCCGGTTAATTTTTTTTTATTTTATTGGGTTATTTTACGACGATCTATCAACATCTAGGTTATTTAGCGTCTGAATGAAATGGTGATAATGCCGGTGAAATGAGTCCGGGGTCCAGCACCGAAAGTTACCCAGCATTTGCTCGTATTGGGTTGAGGGAAAACCCCGCAAAAAACTTCAACCAGGTGACTTGCCCCGACCGGGATTCGAACCCGGGCCACCTGGTTTCGCGACCAGACGCGCTGACCGTTACTCCACAGGTGTGGACGTTCCGGTTAAACGGGACATTGTATTTAAATAACATTTGCAAATGTTTGTGTATTTTATATCATTTAAACACTTCCCCAAGTGTCACGTAAATGGTAGCATGACTGTAAAATACGAGTATATTTGGGATCTACCAGAATCCGGTTACACACAGTATATAGGCCCTATATGTAAGCTAATTTTTCTGTTTTAATATCATATTACTTGACAGGGACGATAGGGTGCACTTAAATAAATAGAAAACCTATATTACGTTTTGTGATTAAATGCACGGTTAATTAAAAAATTTAGTTTGAATTTTCAGCAGTCTGACAACATCGCCGCCTCTTTCTTCTCGTAATACAGATGTAAGAGATCAACGAACTCAAGTCTGTCTGCCTTAGTGAAGTACCTCCCATCTCCCTGTCTGATTACAATGTTGCAAGCTGGTTCCAATTGTCAGTGGCTTCAAATTAGTGGTTTTAAATTAAATTTACACAATAACCATCCTCGCTATTGATATACGGCAGAGAGATAAATGATTCTTTGTTAGATTTTCTATCGATAGGGACAAAAATCACGATCCTACTGTGCCGTCCTAGTCCTTGTAGGTCTCTTTATTTGTTTAAGTAATTGATGAATTACAGGAAATAACCCTGCCATGAAACGTTATGATCAGGATGGTAATATACTTGTCGAGGTAGTTGAGTAACAACACACATTCCATATATTTAAAAAAAAACATTTATTTAGAGAAGACATCAAATAATAACTTTATTTAAATTTAAATATACAGAATAAAGAATATAATTACAAAACAAACAAGAGAAATAGAAATAAAATAATACAAGCAATATAAAAAGAAGATACAGTAGTATTAACAAAATTTGAGACCGAATGAGCAGCGCTCGTGCTCGGTCGCAGTTCAGATATAATATTAAAATAAAAAAATAATAGTAATAATAAAAATAAATAAGTAAAATAAAATACGAACTAAAATATAATTACAGCGGCAATGGAATTATATAATATAATATTAACACTAGAGAAGAATATCATCGCACGTGAAAAGTAGGACTAATATATATTTCAAAATTATAGAATACAAATATAATATAGGTTGATTAATTCATACACATAGGCTATAAATTTATTTAATCAAATTGAAGATATTAACACGTTTCTAATTTTCTTGTTATATGTTAGCGGGTTACATGTTAGAAGTTCTGGGTGTAATATAGTTAAAGCATTGTACAACCGAGGGCCAAAATTAATGCTATGCTTTAGACCAGCAGATGTGAGACATTTAGGTTCTACTAATGTTGAATTAATATTTCGTCTTGTGTCATAATTGTGTGTCTGTAATACAAACTTATTACGATTTTTATGATAAAATTTTAACAGCGTATACTTATAAATTTGTTCAATATTAAATACATTAAATTTAGAATAAATTAATTTAGTTGGATAATCGAAACGTTTATTCAAACAAATTTTAATTATTCGTTTTTGTAGTAAATTTAACGGACTAAGATTAATTTTTGTACTTCCACCCCAAACAATTATACCATATTGAATGATAGACTGAATAATGGCCAAATAAACATTTCGTAGAACTCTAATAGGTAAGTAGCATCGAAGATTAACGAATTTATAAATTGTTTTACGAAGCCTCTTACAAAGATAAGTAATGTGATGAGGCCATTTTAAATTCTGATCAATAATGATACCCAGATATTTGACATACGTGGCTTCTTTCATTGGTGGACATTTACAACTTTTGGGATCTACAGAATATCTCTTCGTAACTGAGAATAACGTTAATCAACAACCAGCTAGTTACCTTACATACGTAGGCACTCCACCTTGCTGACATCCAACTTGTTGGTCTATCTCACACATAACCAATACTAAACAGACACGTGGGAACCGTAACACTCAAATTGGTCACCCCTCACACTCCACGCAACAATGGATTCCTCCATTTTGATTTCCATTCTCATAAAGTGTGTTCTGATGTAATGACAAACCAAACAGTAAACCAAACTAATTCACTGAGCTCTTTGTAGTTTGTGGTAGACTTTTAGTCACATCACAGCTTGGGGATAAAGTAACATCAGGTAAAATATCGACCAGTATTTAGCTAGAGCTCACTGCACTATTGCCCGACAAATACTCGAATGCAGTTCAAGATTTGAAGCACACTAAACTTTCCGGCTACGTGAGCCAAACGTTACTATCCACTACTGATAATGACGGTAATGACATACTATAGATTTGCACATCAGTAGCAACATACACTATAAACTTCCAATGGAACGTATCCTTGGCCAACGAGTCTTCACAGCAGACTCCACACCATTCCACTCGCTTGGCGATACGTATTTCCTCAACGAATCTCTCCCTGGCAGATTTAACTTAACTTTCACATAGTAAAGCCCGCTACTACACTACTTTCCTCAACAAGTCGTAGTCCCAGACTTCACTCGTCAACACCCTTCCAACTCGAAGGCTTTAACCGTCTACACAACTTTCCTCAAGGAAGGTCCGACGCCCACTGACGCCCCAACAATGTTCACTTTACTGAGCCTGCCGGCACGCGCCCGACCTCAATGAGTCCATATCGCAGACTGACGCTACAACCGAAATACAACAAGTTTCTCAGGCGAAATTCAAACTTGAGCTACAGTCAAAACCAATCAGCAAACGATATTATAAAATACTAACTGCTCCCTAGTCAGATATTAACTGGGCCCTCGGTCTCAACCAATCAGCTTAAAATACTAACCGCTCCCCATCCAGATATTAACTGGCCCCTCGGTTTCAACTCATCACAGATTAAAGCAACAAAACCAAAGAATACGGAAAGACGGAAAAGTGAGAGGAAGTAAGCCATCTATGAAGAGATAGAATAATCAAAACAAACAGAAAAAAGCGTAAGGATAGAAGAACAGGAAAGAAATGGAAAGGAAAAGGATGACGTGCCGAAATATAAACGGCACACTACTCGTAATAGTTACCGAATAAGAGGGTGTTAAAAACTTGGGGGGGGGGGGACTTTTTTTTCAGAGAAAATTATGGATTTCCCACCAGTATGGTATTACAGTTTTTTGTTACATACAACATGAGCTATTCGTTCTGCAAATATGAAAGGTCATTTCACTTCCACCCTGTATAGTAAAATGTTCTTATACCGTTGAATTATTCGAACATTCCTTCAAACATATGTTGTGATTCCCAGATTAGGCTATGTCCGTTTGTAGAGAACTATTTATACGCACAAACCAATTTGCACAAATTAGCCTTGAACACACGCTGACGCCTTCAGGCGTTTGTACAAACCATAATATTGTTCTCTACCCTGATAGGAAAATGAAACGGATTTGTGCAAACTCGAGCATGCGCAGTACGTTTGCTACAGCTGATTATACAGCACTGAATCCAAACCTAGGCACACTACAGTGTTGCCAACACATAAATTGTATCCCCGTCAGTTTAACACCAGGAAATCCGTCAGAATCCGTCAAAATTTAAAAAAAAAAAAGTAAATCAGACGCACTCAATATATCTATATATAAATAAAAAGCAAATTTTAACACAACTTGCTTACAATACCAATTCTGATTAAAATAATAATTCTTTAACCTCTGATTTGATTACGAGGATATCTGAAACAGGGCATTCCTTGACATGGTACGGCACCGGCAGGACTGTTCAAAGAAAAACTAAAATCCGTAAAAAAAATTGAACAATTAAAACGACAGCAGCTAAAAAAAAGTCAAAAGGCGATGTAAATCGTAATTTCCGCCACAAAATCCATCACCCGTCAAAGCCATTGTTTTCCCGTTCGCTACGTTGAAATTCCGCCAGTTTTGACGGAGTTTCCGTCCAATTGGCAACACTGGCAGAGTGGTCAATGCGAGCTAGAGACCGAATGTGCTGTCATCTGGAGATAAGTGCTCTCACACACGGAATGTATGTCAGAGATCTTCGTAATAGAGCTAATTTGAGCCAATTACATATGCTAACGGCTTGTGCTAATTGTTTACGTTTGTAAACAGTGATTTAAGCATGTGACAGTCACGTGATTGCTGCGTGTTTCCTGCGAGAGAACTGTGTGAGTCACCGACACGCGTCAGCTCATATTTATCGCTATTCAGCAACTATATACAGTAGGACTACACCCAATTCAAGTGGTATTGAATAGATAGAACGAAAATTTATCATCATCCAAGAGATGGATTCATCGTCACTTTTACAAGGAGTATGAAAAAAATTAAGCATTCTTGAATGCTGTAGTTTGAAGCTTTGATCGTGTATTTGGCGTTTGTCTGAACCAAGCCTTGAAACAATACAGCAGAGACACATGCCTTACGGAATTGAGATTTATTTTAACTTCCTATCCGGAAATCGAACTCAGATGCGGTCTGTTTTTAATCGGAAGACACAATAGAAGACACAAAGCCTTTTTGCCAATGTCAACATTTTCAATATAAATATACTCGAAATCTGACTGTAGAGACGCCGAAGAACTGCACCACTATCTGCCACAGTGTGAACATAAAATATCGCATCAGAATTTATACGTCCCATTCTCTTCGCTAACGAATGCTTGCAACCTATCTTGGACTGCAAGCACGACTTCAGCGAGTCCCTGGGGAGTATCAGTTTATAGAATTACACACAAGGGTGTTGTATGCGGAAGATAAGAGGGTTAGCGGATTATGCAGTTGACTAGATAATTCTCAAACGCAGTGAAGTGTTGGGATTTTTGCTTGCCAAGTTCGTGGTCGTTATTGTAATTTAAATCTACGTGATGTAACAACTTTATTCTCCCATTTTAAGCTTTTTATTTTCGTCGGCGTTGTCCCGTGTGGTCTGTTGCTTACAATGGATCCGAGATTCGCAGGTTCGAACTCGGAGCAATGGCTTTTCAAAGGTGATGTCCTTACGTGAAGGAAGTTCCTTGGGAGTACCGGTTTCTTTTATTTATCTATCTATCTATCTATCTGTCTATCTATCTATCTATCTATCTATCTATCTATCTATCTATCTATCTATCTATCTATCTATCTATCTATCTATCTATCTATCTATCTATCTATCTATCTATCTATCTATCTATCTATCTATCTATCTATCTATCTATCTATCTATCTATCTATCTATCTATCTATCGATCTATCTATCTACCTATCTACCTACCTACCTACCTACCTATCTACCTATCTACCTATCTATCTATCTATCTATCTATCTATCTATCTATCTATCTATCTATCTATCTATCTATCTATCTATCTATCTATCTATCTATCTATCTATCTATCTATCTATCTATCTATCTATCTATCTATCTAATCTAATCTGTCTAATCTATCCAATCTATCCATCCATCCATCCATCTATCTATCTATCTATCTGAGTATACAATTTCTTGAACCCTATTTTACCCGAAAGTACATTAGGGTTATAGTTATAGACTGATAGTTTATATTATTACAAGAATTCATTTGACGTGATTAACCCAGCCTTGCTATTTGAAATTAACACATATCTACTACATTAATTTGAACTGATTACAAATTCTTAAATATATTACATATAAAACTACAAAACCGTTTATAACAGCATGTTTTTCTAAACACATTGAATGATAGCTTGTCACATATTACATTACAAAAATGTAAAGGTCCGACCAAAATAAATCTTCTGTTTTCGAATACTGAACAATGAAACAAAAGGTGATCCACAGTTTGCTGTTCCTCACAGATACATAAATAGCGACTTTCCTTATGTAATTTAAATCGTTCTAGATAAGACCCAAATTTCCCATGACCCGAAAAAAATTGCGTTAGTATAAAATCCGGTATAATTTTGTTGCTATTTAAGCGGGTGTCAAGGCTAGGAAAAAAGATTTCTCTTGTAACTGAACCCTTTGTACTGTATAGCTACTGGTTGTTCCACCTGTTCATTATGTGCTCATTTATTTTTGCTTTCACATATGAATAAGGGCACAGATTGTAGCTCAAATTGAAGTTCGAAACTGCAGCACTCTTTGCCAGTTCGTCAGCTGCTGTTCCACTGTGTCCTCGCACCCATGAGAAGAAAATGTGTTTGTAGCAAGGCATTGAATTTCTTCTGATTTCCACTGCCAGAGGATTTAAGTTAAACTTATTATATATAGATCTGAGGGCTGTTTGAGAATCACTGTAGATGCAACAATTGTAATTATGAATTTTAGTCCATGTCAGCGCTTCCTTAATAACTAATAGCTCAGCTTGTACAATGGACCATTCAGGTGAAAGTTTGTTCCTCTGTGTGTACACTTCTTGGCCGTTGCAATATACAACAAAACCGCATCCGACCTGATCAGTAGCATCTTCTTTTGATATTTTTGATCCATTTGTAACGATCTGTACATTGTATTGATAGTTATTTCAGAAATAAGTCCCGGAGATCTTAATGTCAATATTTATTATTTTATGTATAACTCGTATATAATCTGGTATTTATTTTGCTTCCTTAGCAACCCAAACAATAGCTTCATTCACAGCAGTACCTTAATAGTAATATACGTTTACAAGAGCGGTATGTTGACGTTTTCATGGTCGAGGAAAAGATTGAAAAAGCGAAACGTAGTTGAGCTTTTTTAATTTCCGAGAACATGGAAACAAACCTACCGCTCGTGTATCGTACATTATTTTGTGCGAAGATCGTTTATTACATACCTGAAAGACGAATTTCTAATTAGTTGCAATGAAATCTCCATGTTGGTTTCTGTTTAATGACGCCAACTTCGGAACACCAAAATATCTTTCTTCAACATCGTTGCTGTAAAATGTTTTCTGTGTTTACTATACTCCAGCAGGCCGTGATATACCTCTGTCTTTTTTTTCCCCCAGTCTATAAATGCGAAATTAAAACAAACGGTAAGGTTATGTAATGATTTATTTTTCATTTTAATATTTTAACAATATTATTTATATAACATATTGCAGTAATAACATCCGCATCTGGAATCTCGTTGATTTTTTCACGGCTTCCTTAATGTTTCTTGTATCAGGAATGCAATAAGTTTCGTGGAGTAGTAGACTTTACTTAATTTTTGCAAATATTTAAAAACAATAATTAACATTGCAATTCAGGTGAAATTACAGTGGTAAGTTTCCAATTTATAATTATTACTATGTTAAACGTCTCTAAAAATAATATGTTAAAAGCCTAAAGCAGTAAAATGAATGTCGCGCTTAAGCGGTAAGAAGAGGAAAATTGTTATGTGTGTTACGTTGGGAATACTGAATGTGGTATTTCACACTTACCGCGTATTGGTTCTGTGCGGAAAACAAGCAAATACGCACGATCTCGCACAAAAGTTCTTTACTCTCAGCATTGAATTAAAAGTTTTAAAATCATGACAGCCAGCACCTTATACTCGTAAATAATAAAATACATATATTCATTAATTTATAACTTCTTCACAAGCAACATATTATAAAGAAAAGGCCCAAAATTTGAAATTAAATTTAGATTCGAGTAATCAATAAAATAATGTATAGCACATGAATGTAAACAGATTTTACTCTCTTATACTATAAATTACTATTATTTCTATTTATGTATATGTGTACTACAGCAGTGCAATGCTCCAATTACAGTAGCTAGATGTAGGTTAAGGTGAAACATGAAAATATCATAAAAGAATGTACGAAGACTAAAGCCTAAATAAATAATAAATGCAGTATCACAATGATAAACAGGCAGGGTTTGGAATTGAACGGATTACATCAGCTTCTTGTCTATGCGGATGACGTGAATATGTTAGGAGAAAATACACAAACGATTAGGGAAAACACGGAAATTTTACTTGAAGCGAGTAAAGCGGTCGTTTTGGAAATAAATCCCGAAAAGACAAAGTATATGATTACGTCTCGTGACCAGAATATTGTACGAAATGGAAATATAAAAATTGGAGATTTATCCTTCGAAGAGGTGGAAAAATTCAAATATCTTGGAGCAACAGTAACAAATATAAATGACACTCGGGAGGAAATTAAACACAGAATAAATATGGGAAATGCGTGTTATTATTCGGTTGAGAAGCTCTTGTCATCCAGTCTGCTGTCCAAAAATCTGAAAGTTAGAATTTATAAAACAGTTATATTACCGGTTGTTCTATATGCTTGTGAAACTTGGACTCTCAATCTGAGAGAGGAACATAGGTTAAGGGTGTTTGAGAATAAGGTGCTTAGGAAAATAATTGGGGCTAAGCGGGATGAAGTTACAGGAGAATGGAGAAAGTTACACAACACAGAACTGCACGCATTGTAATCTTCACCTGACATAATTAGGAACATTAAATCCAGACGTTTGAGATGGGCAGGGCATGTAGCACGTATGGGCGAATCCTGAAATGCATATAGAGTGTTAGTTGGGAGACCGGAGGGAAAAAGACCTTTAGGGAGGCCGAGACGTAGATGGGAGGATAATATTAAAATGGATTTGAGGGAGATGGGGTATGATGATAGAGACTGGATTAATCTTGAACAGGTTAGGGACCGCTGGCGGGCTTATGTGAGGGCGGCAATGAACCTTCGGGTTCCTTAAAAGCCATTTGTAAGTAAGTAAGTATCACAATGATAAAAAACTATAACATTTGAACGAACATACAAAAGGATAATAATTTTATTCTTATCACATAAAGTAATTTACAATCTAAGACTAAGTAACTAAACAATTCGGGAATGGAATATTATGATGACAAGAACTATAGCAGCCACCGGCGTGGCTCAGTCGGTTAAGGCGCTTGCCTGCCGGTTTGAAGTTGCGTTCGGGCGCTGGTTCGATCCCCGCTTAGGCTGATTACGTGGTTGGGTTTTTTCCGAGGTTTTCCCCAACCGTAATGTGAATGCAAGTAATCTATGGAGAATCCTCGGCATCATCTCGCCAAATATCATCTGGGTATCACCAATCTCATCGACGCTAAATAACCTAGTAGTTGATACAGCGTCGTTAACTAACAAACTAAAAAAAAAGAACTATAGCTTCTGAGTTGTGGACAAAAAAAAGATAATTTAATCACATATCGATTGTCATTTAGTGTAACTACATTATTATTTAGATATTAACTACATTATTATTTAGATAGTATTGTGTTCACAAAATTGGACAATTAACTAATATTTTGCCCTCGATTACAAGACCTTTCAAAGCAGTAGCATATATATGAAGTTGGTCTATTTTGATAAAAATTAATTTTTGAAACAATTTTTTTATTCTCTTGCAAATTTACAGGTACGAAGTATCTCTTATTAACCGTCGATATAAATAAAAAAAATTGCAATATTAATAATCTTACCCGAAGAAAAGCAAGGTAGAAATCACACACAGTTATTTATTATTAAGTTTAACGTCTTTTAAATTGATTAAAAGTGAGACTGACGTTGAGTTCAACTCTACTTGAGAGTTCGTTATATTTAGAACACATTATCAGAACGAGGGAAATGTTTACGCGGTAACGTTTAAGGTGTCGTGAATTGGAGTAATTAACGTTTTCTTAGATCAATTTTACTGTCATTGAAATGTATTTGTTCAAGTAACTCTTCCTTGTTTAACGTGCCATTAATAAGTTTATAGAAGCGTATTAGCTAAGCAATTATTCTACGATTAGTAAGAAAAATTTATTTTTATTCAAGATCCGAATTGACAAACATATCAAGTCCAGTGAAGTAAATTGTTCAGAGGAGCAAGAAAACTACATAGAATCGCAATATAAGAGTACCGGTACTGAAATAAATATTTGTATGATTAAAACACACAGGCTTAGAGTCGGACTTGACATATTCTTTTTTACGGAATGGTAGCCTATGTAAAACACAACATATGTGAGGTAAAAGATCAAATTCGGTAGGTTTTGGACATTGTATGTATATCAATTAAGAACTTCAATTCATTTAGAAGTTGGCAATATGGAATGTTGCGCTTTTAAGTCGAACTATTGTAATTTTTGCAATATAAATGTATATGTAATATACAGGGTGGTTCACGAAGGTTGTGCCATACTCTAGGATCCGATTTCTCACATCAATTTGAAGAAGAAAAAAATCCACATAAACATATGTCATATTTTTAAATCGAGTGAGTCACACCTTGCTGAATTTTAAACATAAGCGTGGAAATTATGAAAGTTTAAGCATTTAAATTATTAATAAGAATGGTACTGAGTGTATTATAAATTAATTAAAGAACATTCATATTATTACTCACCTGAAAAATCTGTATTAAATCCGGTTTTCAAAGACCCCAACTTCTGCAGCAATACATGAAGTCGCCCGAGTGTGAACTGCGCGCGCCGCATATCCTAACTTCCGTTGTTCGGATGCTAGGTAGATACGTTATACCGGTATTGCCTTATCTCTAACCCTAACCTTGACATCACGAGACTTTCTGTTCCTGCTATCAACTGTACTATAACACACACAGCTTCGGACGTCTAGAGAGAGAGAGAGAGTTCACAAGGATGCGTGTTACGGAAGAAAGAACAGTGGTTTCATTCGAACCGATTCCAAATCGGACACATGTAAATATGATCATTTTTTCTTCACAATGATGTCAGGAATCATGTCCCAGAGTATGGAATTATCTTCGTGAATCACCCTACTTACTTACTTACTTACTTACTTACTTACTTACTTACTGGCTTCTAAGGAACCCGGAGGTTCATTGCCGCCCTCACATAAGCCTGCCATTGGTCCCTATCCTGAGCAAGATCAATCCAGTCTCTACCATCATATCCTACCTCCCTCAAATCCATTTTAATATTATCTTCCCATCTACGTCTCGGCCTCCCCAAAGATCTTTTTCCCACCGGTCTCCCAACTAACACTCTATACACATTTCTGGATTCGCCCATACGTGCTACATGTCCTGCCCATCTCAAACGTCTGGATTTTATGTTCCTAATTATGTCAGGTGAAGAATACAATGCGTGCAGCTCTGCGTTGTGTAACTTTCTCCATTCTCCTGTAACTTCATCCCGCTTAGCCCCAAATATTTTCCTAAGCACCTTATTCTCAAACACCCTTAACCTATGTTCCTCTCTCAAAGTGAGAGTCCAAGTTTCACAACCATACAGAACAACCGGTAATATAACTGTTTTATAAATTCTAACTTTCAGATTTTTTGACAGCAGACTAGATGACAAAAGCTTCTCAACCGAATAATAACAGGCATTTCCCATATTTATTCTGCGTTTAATTTCCTCCCGAGTGTCATTTATATTTTTTACTGCTGCTCAAAGATATTTGAATTTTTCTATCTCTTCGAAGGATAAATCTCCAATTTTTATAAAATATAATACATATTACAGAAATTTGTCTTATAGTTGCGAGTTGTTACAACTGTTGCCGCTTCTGGCTTCCTATTAGCCATCTTCTCCTATCATTCCATCCTTCTTCTTGAAGACCTCTTGCAGCCATGGAATCTAAGACATCTTCTTTCCAAGTCTTCATTGGTCTTCCCCTCTTTTTATGTTGTACAGGAGACCACTGACATACTTTCTTTGGCCGTCTATTTGTATTCGTTCGCTCAATGTGGCCATATCAGAGGAGCCGTTTAGTTTCTATGGTTTCCAAGATTCTTTTATCTACTACATTATTTTTTCTCATCGTCACATCTTTAACATGAGTGTTTCTGGGGGTGACTAGCACTTCTCCACCAAAAGTCCGTCTCCAAAGCAAGCAGTCTCTTCTTATCCAGTTGATTAAGCTACCAAGTTTCAGCCCCATAACTACAAATACTTTCCACTATTGTCTTATAAATAGACTTCGTGGAATTGCCACGAGAATCGAAAGGTTTACTGCGCACGCAGTATAGACTGTATGAGAAGGGGGCGTGCAAATGATGAAGCATGCCTCTAATGTAAACACTGAACAGTATACTGCGGTTACAATAAAACCTGTATCCTGCATTCAAGAAATATAATAAATGATCTTTGAAGTGGAAAATGTCTAAACATGTAAATACACAATTATTTTGTAGTGAGATATATTAACTCTTAAAATTTAATGTAATATACTCACATCATCCTTGAATATGTGCATTGCAGTGAAGAATTACGTACATTTTGAGAGACTGCAAAGTAACCTCCTCCGATGGTCACTTAAACAGTTTTTATTTTGGGAAAATGTACGTTCAACGTCACACGATGTAATACGTGCATTTTGAAGAACGGAAATCAGTACTTTTTAGTACACCAACTTCAGATGTCTTATCCTGACCTGATGGTACATCATTTATAATACGAAGTTGTGAATAGCCAGAACTTTTAGCAATAATGTTTCTCACCTTACATTTCACTTTTTCTGAAATTAGTGAATTGTTATTTTGGATAACGGTTTGTGATACTTTATCCACTATCCCTATTAAGATCTTATGAGAGTTGTAGCTTAGACGATTCTAGCAAGATGATGCTTTTGGACACGATTTTAAAATTAGAATCAATGAACAGAATATCTTGCAATAGCTGTTCAGAAGGCAATGATTTTATAGCTGCAACAGCGGAACTGTCTGTGCTATCCAATGCATCAATTACCTCCATTATTTTGCTTTAATGTTCTGCATAATAATTAACAGCATCCAACCACGTTCTCCAACGGGTCAAGACTGGCTGCGGGGGTAAGGGTATTCCAGGGGCAATTATTTGGAACAGCAACATTCTCATTGTAGTATGTTTGAATGAATTTTTGTCTGCACTGAACAAATGTTAAGCTGTGACTATTGCAACCACAGTAATGCAAAAGCAAGTGCTTACATAGGTATACATTAGCTGTAGCTGCTCTATCTATTTGGACTGGTCACAACTCTTACATGAACTGCTTATACTACGAGACCGGGTGGTCGCTCACCTCCTTCATACTACCGTACATCGGCAACCTGATTGCATGCTGCGTGTAGCAATTCAAATCATAATAAAAATTATAAATAGTTGTTTTTTTTTTTCTTTATCATTTCAGAGTACCGAATTTAGCTGTCTAATAGCTCTCCTTGCTTGGACAATAATTTTATTATTAATGCCATCTCTACTTTTACTTGTATGTGACAGAGTTACCCCAAAATATTTAAATATTTTATAGATAATATGTTGTTTTAACATAAGAAAATAATGTCTTGCGTTGCTTTCTTCTCCTTTTAATTCTTAGCCTACTTTTAGGAATGACAGAAATATTTCTCTGATATTAATCATTTAATTTCTCCTTCCAATCATTTGTAGAATTATCTGTACACCCCTATCCCACATGTATTGTATAATGGTGACCAGTCGTTGAGATTAATTGTAACGACTCAAACTGGAGCTCATATTCCCACCGCGGAATTCCTCTCCGCTGGATATAATGACTGTTTTGATGAAATCCAGTGTCGCGGAAAATCTCATTTGCCTCACCGTTGAGCTGAAATCAGCGTAAAATGGAAGCAGTTGATTGTCTGAAAACTAGCAGCAGTTTTTGGCAAAACAATACTTGTTGCTTTTGCAAAGAATCCAACAACGATTTCAGTGTATTTTCATTATTTTTTTTAATGTGTTTATTTTTATGCTTTCTGCAATGTTGCTCACAGTTCCAGAGAACACCGTAGTTTGATCTAGTTAGTCGGTTGATTCAGCAAAGCTGTTCGATTCTTTTGTATCCTAACCGTTCGGAATGGAACATTTTACATCATAAAATGTAAATGCTGAAGTAAATGGAGCAACATTGACAAATACAGCAAACTAGCTGAAAGCATTCGGCGTTGCCCGGGTTTTATTTTTTGCTTCTATTTTTAATTAAACTGGTTGTTAGAGTCTTCGGAAATCCCACAACCTGAACTATAGACAAAAAATCTTTACATACAAAATTAACAAAACAGATCTCTCACTGTGATGCATCGATCTACCCCGTCAACATCCAGTTATGCCATGCCACCGATTATTTTACCTGGGCCCTCCCCGTCCAAACTCGCAGGCAGTAGTACACAGCAGCGGGCCTCACTTGCCTCTACGCCAAATAGACCCAGACAGTGGGACAAATGTTATCCTGCTATAGAGACTAAAATCTAAGTAATTTTTTCCATGAAACGAAACCGTCCTTTTAAAAAGACGGTAGAGAAATCTGGGTTAACTGTGTATAGCTACTAGCATATTAATTCTACCACTTCTCAGATGCAATTCTGTTCTAATTATAATGTGCAAGAATTATTCATTGTTCCCTCAATTTTACATTAAATATTTGGCAATATACATTTTTTGTTTTTTGAATGTATCTACCGCCATTTGGTTATTATAATCACATCTTGTACAATGATTCTTTCAGAATATTGGTCACACAAAAATTTGTTAAAATTTGCGCAGACATGTTATATCTTATTTCTCCTATGACATCCTACAATCTGACAGGTTTTCCTACCTGGACACTGCTGGAATATACAATCTTGCGAGATATAATTAAGAGACGTTTTTGTTTACATTCTCCTCTCGCAAGTCTTGCGGTGTGGATCATTGGAGTTACACTCACCCCCACTCGCACTCGGATCAAATTTTTGCACCTTTAAAGAACAAAACTAAAATTATTTTAATCATTCACTATCATAATACACTGCTCTCTTAAATTGACTGAGCATATTGGGAATTAAAGTATTGGCTTTCCCTAAACACGCTATGAAATCTACATAAATTAATTTTTGGTCCTTTAGAATATGTCTGTTATGGTAACAATGGTTATTAGAGGAAAAAAATTCGCTCCGGCGCCGAGGATCGAACCCGAGTCCTTGGTTCTACGTACCAAGCGCTCTAACCACTGAGCTACGCCGAAGTTTCGTCTACAGCACCGGATCGAATCCCTCTCCTCCAGTATTTTTCCCTTTGTGGCCTGACTCCAAGTTCGACATAGGATGTTGACATAATATATTATGTCAACTGCCATTATACAAGGAGCGCACTCAATTGAGTGACTTGGTGACCGGGATTCCACAGTAATATGCACTGTTTGGCGAATAATATACGTAAATAAATTGGGTTTATATGAATATAGGATATCGGTAGTGTGTGTATGAGAATAGGTTGGCTAGATTGGAGAATGGGGTGATGTCATGTGATCGACGTATGTGAGAAGGTTAGTGGGTTAGTTGAGGTGATATCTCAGTGACATAAGGTCGACGTTTGTGAGAAGGTTAGTGGGTTAGTTGAGGTGATATCTCAGTGACATAAGGTCGACGTTTGTGAGAAGGTTAGTGGGTTAGTTGAGGTGATATCTCAGTGACATAAGGTCGACGTATGTGAGAAGGTTAGTGGGTTAGTTGAGGTGATATCTCAGTGACATAAGGTCGACGTATGTGAGAAGGTTAGTGGGTTAGTTGAGGTGATATCTCAGTGACATGAGGTCGACGTATGTGAGATGGTTAGTGGGTTAGTTGAGGTGATATCTCAGTGACATAAGGTCGACGTATGTGAGAAGGTTAGTGGGTTAGTTGAGGTGATATCTCAGTGACATGAGGTCGACGTATGTGAGAAGGTTAGTGGGTTAGTTGAGGTGATATCTCAGTGACATAAGGTCGACGTATGTGAGAAGGTTAGTGGGTTAGTTGAGGTGATATCTCAGTGACATGAGGTCGACGTATGTGAGAAGGTTAGTGGGTTAGTTGAGGTGATATCTCAGTGACATAAGGTCGACGTTTGTGAGAAGGTTAGTGGGTTAGTTGAGGTGATATCTCAGTGACATGAGGTCGACGTATGTGAGAAGGTTAGTGGGTTAGTTGAGGTGATATCTCAGTGACATGAGGTTGACGTTTGTGAGAAGGTTAGTGGGTTAGTTGAGGTGATATCTCAGTGACATGAGGTCGACGTATGTGAGAAGGTTAGTGGGTTAGTTGAGGTGATATCTCAGTGACATAAGGTCGACGTATGTGAGAAGGTTAGTGGGTTAGTTGAGGTGATATCTCAGTGACATGAGGTCGACGTATGTGAGAAGGTTAGTGGGTTAGTTGAGGTGATATCTCAGTGACATAAGGTCGACGTTTGTGAGAAGGTTAGTGGGTTAGTTGAGGTGATATCTCAGTGAGTTTTATTTACTCGTCGTCTTGGTTTACGTCGGCCATGTTGTGACGTCAGAATCGTTTGTCAAACTTGACGAAAATTAAGTGATATTCTATAATAAAAGAATCCCAATAAATTTTTGGTCCTACAGAATATATCTATTTTTTTTTTCCTGTAATAACCATTGTTATCATAACAGATATATTCTGTAAGACCAAAAATTAATCTTTACGTAGATTCTTCGCCCATCAGTGCATATACTGTGGAATCCCGGCCACCAAGTCACTCAGTAGAGTGCGCTCCTTGTATGATGGTAGTTGACTTAATATGTGTCGAACATGGAGTAAGACCAGAACAGAGTAAGAACAGTGAAAGAGAGGGATTCGATCCGGTGCTGTGAATTGAACTTCGGCGTAGCTCAGTGGTTAGAGCGCTTGGTACGTAAAACCAAGTACCCGGGTTCGACCCCCGGCGTCGGAGCGAATTTTTCTCCTCTAATAACCAACGCTATGAAATGTTTTATATAAAACAACTTTTATCTCGAAATGGAAGCAAAAACGAGCAAAAGTATATTAAACTTTTTTTGTTTGAAATATCTCAAAGAATAACCACCAGATATTAATGACTATTGTTACGGTTCACTGTATAGAAGTGATACAAATCAATACGAAACAAAGCGTTCACTTTCAGTCAGTATCGGGAATCTAACCGGGATCCTCTGGACTTATAACTGCAAACTTCAGCCTCAGTGAGGATCACACTTGTTACAGACAGTCGCTGCATGCATGTCTGTCGCAATACTTTTTCAGTATTGGAGAAACGTAAAGAATGCAGATTGCCAATTCCTCAAATACACTGAATTTTTATTTTCCAATAAAGTAATGTTATTGCATTCCGTGATAGGATTTTATACGATAGCTAAAGCTTTCCATGTTGGCTGAAAAAATGTACCAAATGCTCGAAATAAAGAGAGTATAACATTTCTGGTATTACGTAATACGTATCTAATAGGCCTAACCAAAAGTATTCCTGCATGCAGAATAATTGTCAGCTACACCAGCATTCTAGTAGGAACTATTGCATTGTCTAGCAGTGATCACATATTTTATATCCGTCTATAATTAATTTAGAAATCTTCTCACTATTCGTGAGCTGCCAAAGGGACAAAGAGTACTTAACCATATAAATGTTTACAACTTCAGTGAACCATTAATTTTGTTTTGACAATGAAACTCCTACAAGTGCATAGCTGCAAGTACATTTTGTGTTTGTTGGAAATATAGCTACCTAGTTTTAGAGAGGCAAGTGTTACAAAAAAGTAAAGAATGCTAATGAACTTGGTTTCATTTCGAATATAGGTGATGCTTCAGGAGAGCAATTGAGCCTCTCAATGCAGCTAAAGTTACAATCGGAATAATAGATGTAGGTATTCCAAGCCTCTTAAACACATCTTTCATGAAGACAGTAGCGGTACCTCTTGCTCCAACCAGAAGTCCGATTACTTCAAGCTCTTCTAGCTGGTACTTTTGGAGGTAATATGGAATGGTAGGATTGTAGATATTCTTTTTTTCCTTATCCACTTCTGCTGGCTGTTCCTCATTTGTTTCGAAACGCACAGTGGGATCAATTAGGTATCCAGATCTTGTAGATTCCTTGAAAGCTATTATATCTATGCGCCGTGTACTGCCAGTGACGGAGAGACCATATACTTCTTCAAAGGTGTTGTAATCGGCATCTTTAAGGGAAGTGGCTATAATTGATCGTACTTGGTGGTGTCTAGCGTTTCGCAGAGCTTCGCCGTGCGGATAGGATCCCAGGACGTGTGCAAGAGTTTCAACCTCGTTGTGACAATGCTTACAACGGTTGTCCTGAGATCTTCCCGGCACAGCACGTACTGCAGCAACATTTCCAACCATTTTAATGCCATCGCGCCATTCGCTGTTGGAGAGTCCTTCGTGTTTACAAATCCATTTGTTGGCACCAGGATATTGTTTAAATAAAACTACGCCTTTCCCTTTCTGTTTACTGACATTCGTCTAGTTTCCTCAGAATTAATTAATGTTGTTGAAAATGAAGGATAAGAGATGTTAGAATGTTGGCGGAGATACGGTGGTGCGGCACCTCAAGAAAATGTGTCTCTCGTGTAATTTCCCAATAATAATCACAACTTCTCATCTTCATGCTGTGTCCGAACGGAATAAATTTCGACTCTCTATTACCAGTGATACTATTAATGTTAGTGCTATTGCTACTAGTGCTAGTGTTACAGCAATTAATATTAGTGAGATAGGTTTGGAAGTAAATCCCTAAAAGACGAAGTATATGATTATGTCTCGCGACCAGAATGTTGTAGCCTACGAATTGGAAATTTATCCCTTGAAGAGGTGGAAAAATTAAAAAATCTTGGAGCAGCAGGAAGAAATATAAATTACACTCGAGAGTAAATTAAACGCGGGACAAAATAATATGAGCAATGCCTGTTATTATTCGGTTGAAAGATTTTGTCATCCAGTCTGCTCTCAAAAAAACTAAATGTTAGATTAGAACAATACGAAATATATAAACATACAATAACATACCCACAACATATACTTAACACACAATTACAGTTCAATACCCACACATTATTCGACGACATGATACGTCATAACACACAAACAACCAGCCCTCACCATAAGAGCAACACACCCCCACCCCTACAACTGACGAATGCACATCACAGAATTCAAGATCACCAGTAGTTTAGGAGACACTGATGAAGACGTGACATCACGTCGAAACGGACCGTCTGTCGAAGGTGTACACCTTTTTTTAAAATTTTAATACTTTTTAACGTGTGACTTACTTACTTACTTACTTACTGGCTTTTAAGGAACCCGGAGGTTCATTGCCACCCTCACATAAGCTCGCCATTGGTCCCTATCCTGAGCAAGATTAATCCAGTCTCTACCATCATATCCCATCTCCCTCAAATCCATTTTAATATTATCCTCCCATCTACGTCTCGGCCTTTTAACGTGTGACTAAGTAATTTTATGTTTTTAACAAACAGAATGTTAACGTGAACTTTAATCAATAAAAGTTAGAATTTATAAAACGGTTATATTACCGGTTGTTCTGTATGGTTGTGAAACTTGGACTCTCACTTTGAGAGAGGAACAGAGGTTAAGTGTGTTTGAGAATAAGGTGCTTAGGAAAATATTTGGGGCTGAGAGGGATGAAGTTACAGGAGAATGGAGAAAGTTACACAACGCAGAACTGCACGCATTGTATTCTTCACCTGATATAATTACGAATATTAAATCCAAACGTTTGAGATGTGCAGGGCATGTAGCACGTATGGGCGACTCTAGAAATGCATATAGAGTGTTAGTTGGGAGACATGATGGAAAAATATCTTTGGGGAGGCCGAGGCGTATATGGGAGGATAATATTAAAATGGATTTGAGGGAGATGGGATATGATGGTAGAGACTGGATTAATCTTGCTCAGGATGGACCGATGGCGGGCTTACGTGAGAGCGACAATGAACCTCCGGGTTTTCTAAAATCCATAAGTAAGGAAAGTTAAAATCTGAAATAAATCTCTAAAAGAAGTTAACTTTATTGCAACAAGGCATTGATGAAATTTAGTAGTGTCGAGTAACATGTAAAGTAGGACTTTGGACTGCTTCCCCCTTCTGTGTAACTTTCCTATAATAGTGTTACAAATATTCTGCGGAATGCAAACTTGCTGGACCACGTCGTCATCTTGTTTGAAAGTTACTCTGAGAGACTTGACTACGGAAAGAAGCGCTGACAACTACTGTAACTGAGTTGGGAAGCCATGACGAAGGCAATACGTAGAGGGCAGTGATCCAAAACTTTGGAACCCTTTGGCAGCAGAATTCGCTCAAAATATTGTAATTCAGACCCTTCGTGTCTAGAACTAGGAAAGGAGAGAGAGACAGAGAGAATGGTTGCTTATGCATCCACATACGTCACTAGAATCGCACAGCCCTAACATACTAACAAATTAACAGAAATAGAATTTGTTTAGTTATACTCTGAGAGTTAAAAATAAGATCGAACAAGTATCTAAAGGCGAGAAGTGTGCTAGAGATGCAAGAAATGCCAAATGGAAACAATTACAGAACTTTGCAGAGAAAATAAAGATCAGTTCTGTAGCATTAAATTCAAATTCATAGGTATATCAGTTGGTGATTGATTTGTGGAGTGGAAACATTCCTGGAGGATTGCAAAACTGTTTTTTGAATACATATTTATGAATTTAAAAGTCTTTTGGTATACCAGTCTGCTTATCTCATTGTTGACCGCGAATAGGCTATGTAACTTCATGTAATAATATGTCGATCATGTAGATCGGTATCTTGTCCGGACGTTGAATGATTTTATTTTTCAGAAGTTGCCGAAACTGTTTCTGGAGCAATTATAGACTAACAGTTCCTTTATTATCCAGTATGCAGTGAGACAGTTCATGTGCCATTAGACTGTTAATTGCATCTAAAATAATGTAGTCTATTTTTAATAAGAGTATTTTATGAATTTTATTTACTCATAGATTCTAGTGTTCCCGTCCCAGTCGGGAAATAGTCATAATCAGGGCCGCCCAAAAGGGGGGGGGGAAGGGGGCAAGTGCATATAGGCCCGTGAGCAATAAGGGCCCGTCAGATTAAGTAAGTCTGTTTATTATCACGAATAATTATTCGTAGATACACACCAAAATTTTGTAAGAACATTTGAGGTGTATAGTTCCAAAAGTCGACATCTGCCATTTTTATGAAAAATGAGTTACGATCATTTTTTATATTTTTGGGTTGAAATACATTGGAAAAACACTATTTCATCCTCCAAAACTCGATATTTCTAACATAAATCAAGCTTTAAAATATGGAGTTTTTTCCAAAACCCGACTTATTTTGTTAAGGTATTGTTCCAAAACTCGACATAAGCAGTTTATTCCAAAGTCCGACATTTACACTTCCATTGTGTGAACTATGAAGGCCAGTAACGTTCCAGAAGTCGACATCTTTGCTCAAGACAAAGAAAGTGTGTGATTTCTTTATGTCACTAGTGTTTTCTTTTAGAATATCATAATTCTTGAGTGCACAGAACTTACTGGGAAAATCGACAATGGAACTTTAGCTGAATAAGGACATGCTTCATTATATTGGTACTTCAGAGCTGTGCAGCTTTTTACAACGTGTTGACGTGTTGTGTGAGCTTCTTATAGAGGTAAAATTTTCATAGAATCTCGCATACAAACTTCGCCTTCGGAGCCTGGGCGTGGTGATACAAAGAATTAGACAAAACACAGGAAAGGGATAGGAAGTTAAGTTTTATGCTAACTGTAATGTTTGTCTTTACAGTGATTGTGCGATGCTTGCCTGAATTTGATAATTTTTTGTATTGATTATTGGTAGCTACTCTCTCAGAACTCAAAACTTTACCCATAAACCAATGAAGTTTCCTAACTCAGCGTGATATCAACAACTTTTACAAAGTGTTTTACAGCGTCCCTAATAAGTTGGTTCAAGATGAATTCATACTGAATACACAACAGCTGATTATCCTAAAACATATTTTGTTAACAGAACAGTGAGACGTCAGGGGATGGGAGCAGGTCGTGTTCTACCAGTTTACCGACAAACTTTCTTAAAAATCTTGCAAGTGTCAAAGAATTGGGTGGGACTTCTATTTAAGTGGCATTTAAAAATTGGACTTCCTCCAATAAAAAAAGAAGAGACGAGGATACATGTCGCAAGAAATGTGAAATAAAGTGATATGCTATGAAAGACTTCATCGAACAATTAGGTAAAATGAGTCACTCCATTTCCTCCATACCAACGGATAGAATGATTTATGGAATTGAAAAGGAGGCAAAGAAGATGAACATTATGAAATACGAAGATTACTGCAATATCTTCAACAACAATGACACCATAAACGAGTTAAGTATAGACTTTCCAGTTTATGACTGGAAAACAAATATACGAACTGTTTTGAAGCCACCAAATGGCTGGCATTTCAAACTAAAATTCTGTAAAAGAATCAAGATAAAGGAATAAAAAATGGAGTTGCGATAAGGAGTGAACAAAACTATAGAAGCATTGTAAATTTGTACAAAGGATTTTGAAAAAGGGGAAAACGTGCTCTGGATGTAAAAATCACACTTGCACAAAAACACATGCATAATGTATAAGGAAGAACTAAGTAATGTTAACAAATTACTTAAAGAAATGTTTAAGATAACTGGAGAGACATGGAAACTTTGGAATATTGCAAGAATATCACAGACCGTATTTATAACGAGGATGAGTGTAAAAAAGATTGACTATCTGTGAACCACAGGAAGAAGAGAATTTCAGGATTTAAAATGTACACTTGATGAAGGTTAAATATAATATTCTGATGATATATATATATAAATAAATGACAATTGTTTATTATATTCCATGGATTCAATAAAATTAATAGCTTTTTAGTATAAAATGTGGATTATTTATGGGAACTAATGTTATTAGAATTTCCAAAATCCGACATAAATTTTATTGTTAGTTCCAAAATCCGACATATATTTTATTGTTAGTTCCAAAATCCGACATATATTTTATTGTTAGTTCCAAAATCCGACATATGCAATAGTTAGTTCCAAAACACCACATGTCCAAATTTAATAATCTAATAACTCTTACAAAAATACATACATTTAGTTCAAACATGTAATTTTATCCTCAGCTTTACTATACACCACATGTCCAAATTTAATAATCTAATAACTCTTACAAAAATACATACATTTAGTTCAAACATGTAATTTTATCCTCAGCTTTACTATTAAAGACCATTATAAAAATTTCCTGCACATCTCAACACTGGAAATACTACAGATAGCTTTTTGGCTTTTTCTCTAAACCACTTAGAAAGCAAATGTCGGGTTTTGGAACTATACACCTCATTTGTTACGTAAATATGACATATTAATTCAACAGTAGTAGAATAAATACAAATTACCACTTCATAAATGTAAATATTTGACTTTTATATAATAGAATATGTGTTTCTCGCATTAACGTTCACCGACACGACACTTCAGGGCCCCGGCATTTGCCTGAACTATGTTTCCGTCGCTTGTACCGAACACGTTCAATTATTTATTGGCTTTTCCTTTTTAACCTACGCAATATGCTAGTGGACTCTCCCAAACTGAAGTCGCAGGATCACGTTTCCTTTTTAGTACATTATATGTTTCGTGTCGAAACTTTCGTCTTTTCGTTGTCGTTTGTCTAGTAAATTCTGTTCATTAGTGTTACCGGTTATAGTTTAACTGCACAATGGACAAGTACAGGCATAAGTCGGGAGCTGAGAAGCACAAGGAGAGACAGAAAAAATTGGAAGATATTAATATGGGTGCTAGACTGCGTGAAAAATATTATGAAGATATTAACAAAGAGATCAGTGATGAGCCGAAATATTTAAATTAATTCCTGCTTCTAATTTAGGGTCAACCCCACTGAAACCTATGAATCTCCTAAATAGTCTGAGGAAATTAAAACTGGACAGTTTATTTCCAAATATTTGTATAGCTATTAGAATATCCTATACAATTCCTGTGACAGTTGCTGATCCTTCAACAAAATGAATAAATAAAGAATGTATTCGGATAAACAATGTGTCAAGAACGACTGAGTAACCTTGGCTTCCTTTGTCTGGAGAGCGATCTTGCCAGGTCTTTATATTTTGATGATATAATTGATGATTTTGCATCAATGAAGTCAAGGAGAGATGTTTGTTGATGTTGGACTGCAAGTTAGAAATTACAGGTGTTTATGAATATAATATATTGTGCTAATGTGAAGTCTTGCTAAAAGTTTTCAATGCAATAAAAGTGTATATTTTTAAATTCGTATCTGTGTATGAGGTTATCTCTTATTTATCTTGCAAATAATTATTATGGTTGGAATAACTGGTAACTTGTAATTGTCACTTTTTTTCAATGGGGGTCCGAGTACAGTATTGCATAGGGGCCCATAAATTCTGTCTGCGTTCCTGGTCATAATAATAAAATCCCCCGAGGATCTGAGCTTAAAAGATAAATTCTCTCGCTTCGTAGTACATCAGTAATTTATCACTACTCGGATCCCGTTGTGGAGTAAACTACGATAATTCCTTTTTTTTTTCGTTAACTCTATTGCATCTATTAGTGCTTTATGGTTGTGCCCACTGATTGAGTTACTTGTCAGTAGTGTGACGCTGAAACGTGTGTTCAGGTTACGGCCCAGCAACAGTCCTGATAGGCTATATTGTATTTTATATTTTTGAAGATTGGCTAATTAATATTAACCCGGCACACTCACAATCACTCTCGCATTCATACAAGTTTCCAGACTCCAGACACACAAGCAATTTTTCTTCTTCAAGAAAAATTAACCAAGAATCGAACCCGGGACCTCCTTTGTGCAAGTCTCAAACACTACCGACTGAGCCAACTCGCTCTATCAGTTCTAACACTTGCCTCCATGCAAAATATTATATCTAAAAATTGTGGTGCTGTGTGGCACAGTATCACGAGAGTTTCTTGTTTGAAGTATACGATAGCAGCATATTTTTGTAGTGATGTAACTATTTTCATCACAAAATTGTTGAATGCATTTCAAGCCTAGTTCTACAACAGTTTTCTACTATAAAACATCTCCTCCAGCTAATACTGCCAATAGATATTTTTTCTTGTGCCCAGCTCTACTTTAAAGTTATGTTCGTATCCCCCACCAGCTGCAGTGATCGGGCGTTTTATCTTCTAAAGACAAATAGCGGAGACACGAGAACATAAAAGCAGCGTACAGCAAGCGTCAGAAGTTAGGAAACTGAATTCTTCAATAATGGAGTGGATAGCAAATTAGCTGAAGCGAAGACTGGAGTATTAGTATTAGTATTTAGTATTAGTATTTATTTATTTAACCTGGTAGAGATAAGGCCGTCAGGCCTTCTCTGCCCCTCTACCAGGAGATTCCAACTACAATATCAACAATAAAATTACAATTAGTATTAAATTTACAATTACAATTACAAATAATATTACAGTTAGTATTAAATTTACAATTACAATAAAATCAAAGTACGAAAAGATTACCTGAATAATTAAAGCTAGATAATTTATCATAGAGAAACAATGAATATTTTATATTTACTGAATTACAAATTAAATCTAGAATAACAAAATTGTATAGTGATGAAATTACTGAATATTGAAATATTTTGTCATAGATTAAAGAAACTATTTACAAGTAATCAATTACTGACCAAGTGCCTAGTAAGTTTTCGTTTGAATTCAATTTTATTTCGACAGTCCCTGATGCTAGCAGGTAGCGAATTCCAGAGTCTTGGCAGGGCTATTGTGAAAGAAGATGAGTATGAGAAGGTGCGATGGGATGGTAGTATTGTGTGGTAGGGGACGTAATGATTTCGGAAGTGGAGTTAAGATCAGCAGTTCTGTTTAATTTGAACAGCTGCGACTAGGTACAGGAGTAGTATATTACGGAACAACTTTGGAAAGTGCTTTTTGTAAAATCGAGGAAACGTTTGAAAAAAGAGCAGAGAGAGTTTTTCAGTTTTCGAGATTTTGTAATGCACTTCCCAAACGTGTATTGTACAGTATTTTTTTTAATTCTTAATATACAGTACGTACGTTACACTATGAACAGCTGACTGATGTTAGCAGTCTGGCCAACGTACAAACTTCACCATCAACTTCAATGAGTAAGGAGTGAAGGAGTAAATATGATTCATGTACTTACTGGCTTTTAAGGAACCCGGAGGTTCATTGTCGCCCTCACATAAGCCCGCCATTGGTCCCTATCCTGTGCAAGATTAATCCATTCTCTATCATCATATCCCACCTCCCTCAAATCCATTTTAATATTATCTTCCCATCTACGTCTCGGCCTCCCTAAAGGTTTTTTTCCCTCCAGCCTTCCAACTAACACACTATATGCATTTCTGGATTCGCCCATACGTGCTACATGCCCTGCCCATCTCAAACGTCTGGATTTAATGTTCCTAATTATGTCAGGTGAAGAATAGAATGCGTGCATTTCTGTGTTGTGTAACTTTCTCCATTCTCCTGTAACTTCATCCATCTTAGCCCCAAATATTTTCCTAAGCATCTTATTCTCAAACACCCTTAACCTATGTTCCTCTCTCAAAGTGAGAGTCCAAGTTTCACAACCATAAAGAACAACCGGTAATATAACTGTTTTATAAATTCTAACTTTCAGATTTTTTGACAGCAGGCTGGATGATAAAAGCTTCTCAGCCGAATAATAACAGGCATTTCCCATATTTATTCTGTGTTTAATCTCCTCCCGAGTATCATTTATATTTGTTACTGTTGCTCCAAGATATTTGAACTTCTCCACCTCTTCAAAAGATAAATTTCCAATTTTTATATTTCCATTTTGTACAATATTCTCGTCACGAGACATAATCATATACTTTGTCTTTTCGGGATTTACTTCCAAACCTATCTCTTTACTTGCTTCCAGTAAAATATGATTCATTACTTGTAATATTTTGGGTTTAATTTGTATATTTTTTATTTATTTTTGTTAAGTGAAGCTTTATTGTTTAATATACAGTACATAGCCTACGTTACACTATTAAAAGCTGACTGATATTAGCAGTCTGGCCAACGTACAAACTTCACCATCAACTTCAAAGTGAAGGAGTAAAAATGATTCATGCACTTGTAATATTTCGTGTTTAATTGGTATAATTTTTATTTCTTTTTGTTAAGTGAAGTTTGAATTGTTTAATATACAGTACGTACGTTACACTACGAACAGCTGATTGATGTTAGCAGTCTGGCCAACGTGCAAATTCCACCATCAACTTCAGTATGAAGGAGTAAAAATGATTCAGATACTTGTAACATTTCGTGTTCAATAAAATTGGAATAATTTTTATTTGTATTTGTTAAGTGAAGTTTGAATTGTTTAAATAAAGTTCAGTAAATTTCAAATGCAGTGATTTGTTTCGTATGATGTATATTAATTATCACTGCTCTTTGCGTATGCATTTTACATGCATTGTAGCATACGTAGAAGGCAGTGGTTTTCATTACAACACTAGAGAAGTTATTTGTAATACTTATCTAGGTTTAACAACTCTGAATTCAGTAAAATCAACTTTAAGTAGTGGCTGTCGTTTGCTGTAACGACAGGAGAGAACACAATAGTAATATGCGTTACAAGAGCGGTATGTTGACGTTTTCATGGTCGAGGAAAAGATTGAAAAAGCGAAACGTAGTTGAGCTTTTTTAATTTCCGAGAACATGAAAACAAACATACCGCTCGTGTATCGTACATTATTTTGTGCGAAGATCGTTTATTACATACCTGAAAGACGAATTTCTAATTAGTTGCAATGAAATCTCCATCTTGGTTTCTGTTTAATGACGCCAACTTCGGAACACCAAAATATCTTTCTTCAACATTGTTGCTGTAAAATGTTTTCTTTGTTTACTATACTCCAGCAGGCCGTGATATACGTCTGTCTTTTTTTCCCCCAGTCTATAAATGCGAACTTAAAACAAACGGTAAGGTTATGTAACGATTTATTTTTCATTTTAATATTTTAACAATATTATTTATATAACATATTGCAGTAATAACATCGGCATCTGGAATCTCGTTGATTTTTTCACGGCTTCCTTAATGTTACTTGTATCAGGAATCCAATACGTTTCGTGGAGTAGTAGACTTTACTTAATTTTTGCAAATATTTAAAAACAATAATTAACATTGCAATTTAGGTGAAATTGCAGTGGTAAGTTTCCAATTTATAATTATTACTTTGTTAAACGTCTCTAAAAGTAATATGTTAAAAGCCTAGAGCAGTAAAATGAATGTCGGGCTTAAGCGGTAAGAAGAGGGAAATTGTTATGTGTGTTACGTTGGGAATACTGAATGTGGTATTTCACACTTACCGCGTATTGGTTCTGTGCGGAAAACAAGCAAATACGCACGATCTCGCACAATAGACTTATTATACGTCGAAATGTTCATTCAAACAACTGAATCTAGTTCATATGCATTCAATTTTCACACGGACATACAATAATAAGATACTGCGTGTCCATGGGAACAGAGAAGGTGACAGACTGTATTTCTCATTATAGATCTCCGTAATATTTTTTTTTGTACAAATTGCATTAACCTTTAAACGTTGCTTAACAAAATTATATGAAATGTGTTTGAACTATGTACTTCTTAAAATACTTGCATTATCAGCATTAACCCAATGTCCATGCCGCAGCCCATTCTGTGTGTTATCTCTGAGCAGCAGCCCCTATACACGTATTTTGTATCGGAGTAAGTCTTATGTGTTCACGAGAAAATCTCATTACATACAAGTTTCTTACAAACAAGTTTCTTTAAGATTCTCAGAATTCAAAGCCGTTTTTGCCGGTATTGAGAGTGAAAAGCGCTAGATAAGAAATTAGTTTTGAAGCAAGTGAACTGACTTTAAAAAAAGTAAAGTTGCAAAGGTTTTACAACCGTGCATGTATGACGTAACGAATAAAATTAAAACCTTTATGTATCTATACAGTTTAATTTCACAACAATTGTTCTTTCTCCGAATTTGATACAACTTTTATTTCAATTTTCATTCATATCACCCACAGTGCTTTGATTGATTGAAAGAAAATAGAAATGACAAATCTCGGGTGAAAACCGAAATAATATTTATTTTCTTTGAAAGGTATATACATAAATATACTCGTAGAACTAAAAATATGAATTCTCTGCGTTTGTCTGAACCAAAATGCAAAATCAATGCAGCTTTTTGTCATAGCATGAGTCAAGATTCCAGATTATTAAACAAATTTTATTCCAATAATATTTTAACCACGAATCTTCTCCAAATTAATGAAAAAAATAAATAAAACATTTGTATTGGATTTATAGTTTGGCTTTAAACATTTTGGGTACTATTCATAGACATTTCGCAGCACGCGCTACGAGCGTACTAAGCTAGCCCCGGCTATCCACTGGTTACTAGTACAGAATTCAAATCATATCCTATCGCTAACACTGGTTTATAAATACGAAAAACGCTGATCGTCTACCGGAAGCCCGCGTTAAAAATGTCTATGAATACAGCCCATAAACACTATTTAATCTGTATTCATTCTCAATTATAATTCCATTTTTGTCTGTATTGGAATCCCCTCCTGAGCACGAGTCTTACTCATTCAGGAGTGGGTTAGTTTGTCTTTCATTGTATTTATTAACTTGTATTCATTTCAAACGTACTAGCAATAAAAATAAATAAATAAGTTTATTATTGTATTATATACCATTTTACATATGTTAATATAATAATAATAATAATAATAATAATAATAATAATAATAATAATAATAATAATAGGGTAAACTAGGGTCTGTTGGACACTCTGTATTTTAACGTGTTACCTCGCTACTTGTGGGCACCACATTCTGCTAGAAGTCAATGACGGAAGTAGCCCTACTCGTGGCTACTTCCGTCATTGACTTCTAGTTGAATCTGGTGCCCACAAGTGGCGTGGTAACACGTTAAATTACGGAGTGTCCAACATGCCCGACTGTCCAACAGACCCTAGTTTACCCTAATAATAATAATAATAATAATAATAATAATAATAATAATAATAATAATAATAGCCTATAAAATGTTTATCAACAGTAATGTCACTAGAGGTTTTGATTTTATGGATAAATCAAAACTCTACTGGGATTTAATTGACTATTACACGATTAGAAGAAAGTATATAAAGATTAGAAGAAATAAAGTACTCCAATACAATAAAATATTAATTGACTTACTGAAATTCTATTTCACTAATGTTAGCTTCACCAAAACTTTTGAACGGAGCCGCCATTTTCAATTGACTGTCTATGCTGTAAACAAATGATGATCATAAAGCATGTTTTATAGTAGCGTAAAGAATTTGCAGTTTAAAATGTTGGCAAACAAAGAAACAAATGTAGGCAGGTGATAAAAACAGGAGAAAGTATACAAAGATTAGAATAAATAAAGTATTCTCATGCAATAAAATAGATATTAATTGACTTACTAAAATTCTATTTCACTAATGTTACCTTCACCAAAATGTTCGAACGGAGCCGCCATTTTCAATCGTCTTTCTATGCGGGGAAACAAATTACGATCGCAAAGCATGTTTTATAGTATCGTAAAGAATTTGCAGTTTTAAATGTTGGCAAACAAAGAAACAAATGCTAGGGTAGTGATAAAACAAACAAATGCTAGGGAAGCGATGAAATTAAACAAATGCTAGGGAAAAGATAAAATTGTGCCATAAGCAGCCATGATTGGTTGAAAGACGTCCTTTCGTACCGTTTTATTGGTCAAAAGTAGTATGACGCAGTAAAAGTGTAATAGTCACTGTAAACTATAGGCCTGGTTGGAAATAACTAGATAGAAATGTATGTAAATCTAATTTATGATGCAAAATCAGATTGAGAACAAAAGTTATCCTTTTAAAAATATTCACATATACATAGATTAAATTACAGTGCATTTTCATGAATTCTGATACAAATTTCCTTTCAGATAGCTTGGAACAATTTCTATTACAACATATCAGTTCTTAAGATAATTTTATATGAAGGATAATGTGTCCTATGGATGTTATGTAATATAGAAATCTGGAGAAATAAATTATATCGAGTATATATCGATATGATAAGACGAAAATATAGTAAAAAATATTTAGATATCCCATGGAATTCCACAAATGTGTCGGCAAAATAAAATCGATAATTTAAAATAGGCCAAATAATTTTACAATAGCGATGAAACAATACCGATAATTTAAAATAGGTCTAATAATTTTGCAGTAGCGATAAAACAAAGCCGATCGTTTAAAATAGATCAAATGATTTTTCAGTAGCGATAAAACAAAACCGATAATTTAAAATGGGTCTAATCATTTTGCAGTAACTATAAATCAAAATCGATAATTTAAAATAGGTCTAATTATTTTGCAGTAGTGATAAAACATAACCGATTATTTAAATTGTGTCTAATAATTTTGCAGTAGCGATAAAACAAAACCGATCGTTTAAAATATATCTAATGATTTTTCAGTAATGACAAAACATAACCGATAATTTAAAATAGGTGTAATGATTTTTCAGTACCGATAATTTAAAATTGGTTTAGTGATTTTGCAGTACCGATAAAACATAACCGATAATTTAAATTAGATCTAATGATTTTTCAGTATCGATAAAACAAAACCGATAATTTAAAATAGGTCTAATGATTTTTCAGTAGCGATAAAACAAAACCGATAATTTAAAATGGGTCTAATGATTTTGCAGTAACTATAATTCAAAACCGATAATTTAAAATAGGCCCAATGAGTTTTCGGTGGTAGTTGTTGGTGATTGGTTAAAATTCAACTCGTCCTTACATTCTATTGGTGAAGAAGTACATGAGCGAAGCAATTCATGTAATGTCGATGTCTGCCGTTAAGGGAGTAGTGATATAGTTTCGTATTTGTTCAGTTTTTTCAGAAATATTTTTGTCTTCTTACTTCCAACGCAGAATGTTTATTAAGTAGGCACCTATTTGGAAAAAAAAAATGTCCGTTACCATTTCTGTAATACTGAAGTTGCATCTTGCTCCTTAGCGGGATCGCCCGATACAACCCGCATCATATCATTATTAGAAAAATAAATTAAGTTTGAAGATCGACGTAGGTATACTTATTATATGCAAGATATTACTAGTGGCTTGAACAGAGAATGCTACATTTATTTTCTTGCACTGGTTACGACTTCCATTAAAAACTCAGTCTATGTTATCAAGCGGTGATCTACGTTTATTTGAAATCACACAATCACCAACTACTTATACTTTCCCCGCAATTATATGGATTCTGCAAATCTCGTTCCATCTTTCTCTTTTAATTTACTTGCTGCATGTTTATTATTCTTCCTCTAATCCGTAGATTACTTCATTCGTCTTCGTTACCGGGAAGCTGTACAATATTATTACAGCTTAAATTACAAATGAATTTCGTTTTGAATGACGAGGAAAACAATGGTGCATCGCTTAAAAGAATTGAAGCTTTGACTTCTTTCTTTTCAGATAATTCGCGATAATTAAAATTTCAAAGGCTGGCTACATTGGTTTCCAGATGTCATCGAAATGACGCATACTTTTCCCATTTTGCATTCACTTTAGTTCCTCTTATTATCAGTTTGCGATTGGGTGTATTAGTTTGTAGAGGAACTTGCTACGGACTGGAAGGTCACGGGTTCTATCCCGGATGGTGGCGGGACTTCTCTCGTTGCTGAACTTCCTCTGGTTCTACTCAGCCTCTGTAAAATTGACCTACGGGTTTTTCCTGGAGGTAAAAAGTCGGTCGGAACGCGATGCTGACCACAGTGCATCATTCTGTTCCCGAGTATAAGGTAGCATGAATCTCTAAACTATCTCCATGTTGAATAATTTCAAAGGAAAAATTGTTCCGGGGCCGGGTATCGATCCCGGGACCTCTGGTTGAACGTACCAGCGCTCTTGCCAACTGAGCTACCCGGGAACTCCACCCGACACCGTCTCAACTCTTCCCTTTATATTCACACAACTCGCGTGGGCTGACGAAACGCCAGAGACCCGCATCGAGTGCACACAAATTCTGTGTGACTTGGAATTGTGGTTTTCTGTTAACGTACACAGTAACGTATATATTATGCAAATCTAGTCTTTCAGGTAAGGCTCCCTGTAAAGCAGATTTGAATAATTTCAAGGGAAAAATTGTTCCGGGGCCGGGTATCGATCCCGGGACTTCTGGTTGAACGTACCACATTCATTGATTCATTCACTCATTCACATTCATTGATTCATTCACTTACTCTCATTTATAAATTCACTAGTACGTTCAACCAGAGGTCCCGGGATCGATACCCGGCCCCGGAACAATTTTTCCCTTGAAATTATTCAAATCTGCTTTACAGGGAGCTTTACCTGAAAGACTAGATTTGCATATCTCCATGTTGTCATATGTGTCTTCACTGTATCTTTACCTTTACGTCATCAGCTACATTTCTGTATACGCACAGACTCTCAAATTGACACCAAAAATCTCTTCATATGAGAACATAATTATGGGGAAGAAGGAAGATGAATGAATGGACGAATTATTGGATGGATGACTGAAAGGAAGGAATGAATGAATGATAGGAATGAACGGGTGAATGAATGAAAGGATAGATGAATGAATGAATATATATGAATAAAAGGAATTAATGAACGAAAACTATACGTATGTATAAATGAATGAATGAAAGGAATGAATGAAGTTTGAAATGAATTGATTAGAAGTTTGAAGGAATGAATGAATTAAAGAAACGAATGACTGAATGAAGTGTTGGATGAATGAATGAAGTTTGAAATGAATTGATTAGAAGTTTGAAGGAATGAATGAATTAAAGAAACGAATGACTGAATGAAGTGTTGGATGAATGAATGAACAAATGAATGAGAGTGAGTGAATGAACAAATGAATGAATGAGAGTGAATGAATGAATGAGAGAATGAATAAACAAATGAATGAATGAGAGTGAATGAATGAATGAGAGAATGAATAAACAAATTAATGAATGAGAGTGAATGAATGAATGAGAGAATGAATAAACAAATGAATGAATGAGAGTGAATGAATGAATGAGAGAATGAATAAACAAATTAATGAATGAGAGTGAATGAATGAATGAGAGAAAGAATAAACAAATGAATGAATGAGAGTGAATGAATGAATAAGAGAATGAATGAATGAACAAATGAATGAATGAGAGTGAATGAATGAATGAACAAATGAATGAATGAGAGTGAATGAATGAATAAACAAATGAATGAATGAGAGTGAATGAATGCATGAGAGAATGAATAAACGAATGAATGCGAGTGAATGAATGAATGAGAGAATGAATAAACAAATTAATGAATGAGAGTGAATGAATGAATGAGAGAATGAATAAACAAATGAATGAATGAGAGAATGAATAAACAAATGAATGAATGAACAAATGAATGAATGAGAGAATGAATAAACAAATGAATGAATGAACAAATGAATGAATGAGAGTGAATGAATGAGAGAATGAATGAATGAATGAGAGTGAATGAGTAAGAGTGAATGAATGAGAGTGAATTTATAATGAATGAATGAAAAATGTACGCATGTATAAATGAATGAATGAAAGGAATGAATGAAGGTTGAAATGAATTGATTAGAAGTTTGAAGGAATGAATGAATTAAAGAAACGAATGACTGAATGAAAGGATGGATAAATGAATGAGAGTGAGTGAATGAACAAATGAATGAATGAATGAACAAATGAATGAATGAGAGTAAATGAATGAATGAGAGAATGAATGAACAAATGAATGAATGAGAGTGAATTTATAAATGAGAGTAAGTGAATGAATCAATGAATGTGAATGAGTGAATGAATCAGTGAATGAATCAATGAATGTAAATGAGTGAATGAATCAATGAATGTGACTCAGTGAATGAATCAATGAATGTGAGTGAATGAATGAGTGAATGAATCAATGAATGAATGAATGGAACGGGTTGTTGAATTAATAAAAAAGACAAAACTGAGCTGGTTGGCTCAGACAGTAACGGTTTGTGACTCATATTCGGAAACTCTCGGGTTCAAACCTCGTAACCGGACAATCTGACTGGGATTTTTCATGATTTCCCTCAGCCACAAAATCAAATGCCGGATTGGAAATTTACATGCCGTGATTAATTACTGCCTCAGTCACCAATATCATAAACATTAATCAAAATCTGAGATCGGTTACATGAACACAGGCCATCTACAACACACAACAGAAACAAATGAACAATAGTAAAACTGGCCTACTGGTATACCCAAAGATCCTAACACGCGATGTGACCACAGGTGTTAAAGCGTATATAAATAAATTTAACAAAATAAAAGACAAGAGCAATATACTCTTATAATATAAGTAGAAAAATAAACAATGCTAATCTTACAGACTTCATTTATAAACTATAATGTTTAAGTAGATGGGGTTTACATGTAGCTATGTATGTTTTCACAAAGTTACTTGAAATAACTATAAGCCCTACTTATTTTGTAACTGAATAATTTGTAATACTATTCCTTTTACAAAACTGTGCAGACGTCGTTTTGATTTACGAACACACACAAAAAAGAAGTGTTCATGGAAAGGAGTCTTAATTCAATCCTGCTAGTAGGCTACCTGAAGTACACTGAACCCCCTTTGCGGAGGATAATGGATACGAAACTCGGCCCAGAGGCTGTTGGACTTAAAATATTCACAACCAAGATCATAAATAATTCTGCTTACCGTATAACCTAATTAATTCCCCTTAAACATAGATGTCTGGCTACATACAGAGTTTCTTATTTCATTTAGGCCTATCTATCTCTTCAGTTTATTCAAGAAACAATACATAAAAAACAGCTTCAGTAGTCTTCGAGTTTATCAACATTATATCGAGTTTTTGATTTCAAGTAAAGATTTTATAAGTTTTTATAAAAACATTATATTTCATGCACATGGTTCCCGTATAAAATGATTCTCAGTTATTGAATACGGACAAAATCTGTTTAATAGTTCAATAAGGATTCTCTATACACATGTACATACAGAAAGAAGCATGCCGAAAGTTTTTCGCTGTCAATAGCGCGGGAAAGGTATATTTCTTCAATGGTACAGAAACATGGACATTACGACGAAGTGAAGAGAAGCGAATAGAAGCATTGGAAATGTGGATATGTCCATCATCTCATCTCATCTCATCTCATCTCATCTCATCTCATCTCATCTCATCTCATCTCATCTCATCTCATCTCATCTCATCTCATCTCGGGTGTAACGTAGACCAGCCTCATATAGCGCACCCTGAGCAATGACTCTGTCGGTAAATTCTGTAGTGCTCGGGAAAAGTGGCACAAGTCAAAAATTTTAATTTTATAGGAGAAGGAAGAAAACTGTCTTCACACCGGTTTATGTCGATTTGATTTTCTTCTGTATTAATTATTGTAATGGGAGAAATACTTATGTCTCTTTTTCCAACCAAGCAGATGTTCCGTAAGTTGTCAATCTATACTAATAATAAATCTGTAGCCGAAATTTTTCTGGTAATTTTCAATTTTCCAAAAATAATTGGTCCTAACATATATAATTAACCACCCTGAAACCGAAAATCGCTTTTTTGAAATTTTTGTTTGTATGTCTGTCTGTCTGTCTGCCTGTCTGTCTGTCTGTTTGTTACCCTTTCACGCGATAATGGCTGAACAGATTTCGATGAAAATTGGAATATAAATTAAGTTCGTTGTAACTTAGATTTTAGGCTATATGGCATTCAAAATACGTTATTTAAAAGGGGGGTTATAAGGGGGCCTGAATTAAATAAATCGAAATATCTCGCTTATTATTGATTTTTGTGAAATATGTTGCATAACAAAGGTTTCTTTAAAAACGATTTCTGATAAGTTTTATTCTCTGAAATATTTTGATAGGACTGATATTTAATGAGATAAATGAGTTTTAAAATTAAAATAACTGCCATCTAAGGCGGTGTATTGAAATAAAAAACAAATGACTTCGTCTATAAGGGGCCTTGGACACAACAATCGAAAGCTATGAAACATAGCCTACAGACAATGTTTCTGTGTTTGTATGAAGCTAAATTAACCGATTTGTATAATTAATTATTATTTCATCATTGGAAATTGTAGTTTCTCTGTATGGACATAATGCTATAATGTTATTACAGTAACTTGTGAGTGAATTGAGGACAGGTAAGATTAAAATAGCTTCTTATGCACAGAAAACTTGATAGGTTATTCTGTATATTCATTTCCTGTATTTCTTATAATAATGTTTATGAACATATTCATTTTTATCTCAGAGAATTAACGAACAACGAGAGTGTATTGATTTAGTATGCAGTAATAGTACGTTAGCTTAGCAATCCATTATTTTATAATTCAAATTTTAACTATGCTCAATTGAATCGTGTTAAAATACATAAAATACATATGCAATAAATGCAATGCAAAAAATTGGGTAATGAGCCAAGAAGATTATGTTGCGCTGTTGTAAAAGTTGTTCCTCCTGAGATTCAAGAGCTCCCACAACAAATTAAAAACTTTCTAATTCGAGTACATCCGTTATCAACACACTTTTTCATAATATAATATAATATAAACATAATAATAAATCTGTAGCCAAAATTTTTCTGTTAATTTTCGCTTTTCCAAAAATAATTGGTAATAACAATTAAGAAACATGTTAAAGGAAATTTCATTGCACCAAATGAGTGGTCTCTGGACCAAAATGATCGCATTTTAATATTTTAAATACAATTTAAATTAAGTAACATATTAAACGATTTATCCTTCTATTGAACACGAATGTTCCCTGCATCAAATGTCATATTTTAATTATGTAATTACTTCATATTTATTTCTAACGGGTGCAGCGGAGCGCACGGGTACGGCTAGTAAATTAATAAAAAAATGTTTGTGGAAACTGACTTATGCCACTTTTTCCAAGCACTGCAGAATTGTTCTACACAACTGGCTTCATATGGGTGAATGGCGAACAGTCAAGTACCCGCCATTAGTAAAAAAAAATCTCCTGTATCACTTTTGCCTACACATTCCACATAGTTTTCACAGTATATTCCTTATACAGGGTTATTCAAAAAGAAAGAACAGATTTCAAATATTTATTTTAAACAAATTATAAACAGTAAAAACACTTGCTGCACACCATTGGATAGAGAAAGGTTTAAAGTTTTATAGTCCATGAGGTTGCAAGCACTCAACATGCGCATCATGTGTTGCGCGACGAACATCAAAAAGGTGGTCCATTTCTTGCCACACAAGAATCAACTGGTCCCTAGTTATGGAATTCACAGCTTCAACAATTCGATATCGTAGCAGGGAGGTGTGGTACAAACATCCTGTCTTTTATGTACCCCACAGATAAAAATGACAGGGGGTAAAGTCGGGGGACCTGGGGGGCCACACAGATGAACACGATTTTCTCTACCTCTTCCAATTCAACGCCTCGGAATGGTGTTGTTCGGATAATGCTCCACTAAAAAAAAAGTTCATACACTTTCTTTACAGAAACGGCGCAAAAAACATTCTCCTTAGGTGAGTTCTTGCATGTTCGACGACTACGTAAGAATTTTCAGTCCCTCAAATTCGGACTGGCGAGTAACTGCGGCGGACAGGCCGTTGCTGTTTCCGCTTTGCTTATGGCCTCGGATCGAGTATCGCGTGCAATCAAACGTTAAAAAGAAATTGAACCTTCCTCTATACATTTGTGTGTGGTAAATGCTTGTAGTGTTTATACTTCGTTTAAAATAAATATTTGAAATCTGCTCTTTCTTTTTGAATAGCCCTGTATTTATCACCATTTGATTTTCTCATGTTCATACTCCCATCTTTTAAAATATTTGAATTATTGAATCAAATTATGATTTGTAATGCCCCCCCCCCCATTGTCGCCATGTTGCAGTTCATACCGAACCTAATTTACGCCTGTTCAGTGAATAGGAGTTCGGAGCTTAGAAAGCCCAAAACGATAAAGATGGACCTGAGGTTGCAATAATTGAAGACTTGAAATAAAAAAGGCTCTAAGTGCCATAATCATGAATTTCAGGAAAATGAGTTTTAAGTGTACTAGGTAATTATTGGTCATAATTTCAATATTAATGTGTTTTAATTGAAAGATAAGCATAGTATGGAGCTAGTGTCCAAAGGAACTTACAAACGTAATATTGTAATAGTATGAAAAACGTACTGAAAGTGGAAGTTCAATGAAAGGCTCTAAGTTCCATAGTTCAGAATCAGCAGAAAGATAGTGAAGAGGACAAACGAGTGAAAAAAAAATGGTTTTTTGTTCATAAAGTAAAAGTTTATTCTGTAATGCTTCTGGAAAACTGTTTGTGGTCATCATTTTTGTCAAGTACTGTATCATTTCAGTCAAATTCTTCTTCTTTTCGGTAAATACCTGGATTTTCTTCTAAGTTAACGAAAATATTTCAGAAAATGTTCCTCTGCAAACTTGCAGTAAGTCACCTTGCCCATCTGGTAATGAATAGTTGCTTGTCTCCTGCTTTGTGAAGGGTCATCGTAGGTACCATGACGTCTTCTTTTAACATGTGATACTTGCATCAGCCCCATCAAGTAACTCCCTCGCTTTTCAATATCTTCCAGGTCATAAAAGTCTTCAAACAGCCCGACCTTGTGTTCATAGCTGAGGTTCAAACAGTCTGTCCAGGTATGGTGTAGGTTAGCGATCAGTACTGAGACTAGCCTCCTGTGCTGGACAAGGTTTTGCAGGAACATGTTTATTATTTGAACTTATGTATTCATTTCCTCCATTTTTCAGATTTCTTTTTCATTGCAGCCGCAGTACCTTCTCCTTTAATTCGTCGTTTCTTTCCACTCAAACTCTTACAAATATCTGCCGCATCCACCATTTAATCTAGCTATGAGGAGGAAGCGCGCGGGACATAGGGCGGAGCCTTTCATATGTTAACAGCAGCGGCAGTTAAACCGCATGCTATCTGTCGATTGCATTTGGTACTACATTTTCATTCGTGGCAGTTCGAGCTTTTTATACAATATAGGGCTTGGCATATAGATCCCATTTTGCACACAATTTCAAAATCCCTTATTATGGCACTTAGAACCTTTTTTATTTCAAGTGTTCAATTTTCTTAAGCATCACGACTGTGATTGGTCCGTCTGAAGCATTCATTACCGTTACTGGTAGAAAGTAGGATGACGTAACATAAGTGAAAATGTGATAAAAAATGTACGAAGTCAAAGTCTCACTTCTAAATAAGTTTCGATTGTAGTCTTGAAGTATTTTATTAAATATTTTGAGTCGTGAAGCATGTAAATATATTCAGTGGAGTTAGTGAGCCACAGATTGGATGTACCGAACTCCACATTTGCACGGAGCAGGCCAGGTCAGGTCGGGCTCGGCTGTGATCGGTCACCTGGTTAGAGAAGCGGGTGACTAAACTGTCCGTAGTGGCTATCCCTCATGGCGGCCCTGCCCTCCAGCCGCCAAGCGTGTAGTGCTGGCAAGCATCCCAAAAGATAAAGGGGCTGCGTGGAGTAGACAGCTCATTAAGTCTATCTCACGGATTGGAAACCTTAATGGTCGTCCAGATTGTGAAGCTGCGAGGGTTTGGTACTCTTTTCGCAGGGAGGGGTAACTTATTCTTGACCTCAAGATATCCTAATTTGAAGGAGAAAAGATATATTAAATCTAGCAGAATTTTGTAGATTCTACGCCCCCATATTATATTATGTTATGTTATGTTATGTTATGTCATGTCATGTCATGTTATGTCATGTCATGCAGTGCCATTTCATTTCACTTCATGTTATGTCATTTTACGTCATGTCATTTCACGTCACGTCATTTCATTTCACGTCATGTCCTATAATTTCACGTCATTTCACGTTATATCGTCTCACCTCATGTCATATCATGTCATTTCACGTCATATCGTTTCACTTTTTATCATGTCACGTCATTTCATGTAATTTCACGTTACGTCATGTCCGATCATTACACGTAATGTCCTGTAATTTTACGTCATGTAATGTCATTTTACGTCATATCGTTTCATTTTTTGTCATGTCACGTCATTTCATGTAATTTCACGTCACGTTATGTCATTTTACGTCACGTCATGTCATATCATTTCACGTCACGTGATGTCATTTCACGTCACGTCATTTCATTTCATGTCATGCCCTGTAATTTCATGTAATTTCACGTCATATCGTTTCACCTCATGTCATATCATGTGATTTCACGTCATATCGTTTCACTTTTTGTCATGTCACGTCATTTCATGTAATTTCACGTCACGTTATGTCATTTTACGTCACGTCATGTCATATCATTTCACGTCACGTGATGTCATTTCACGTCACGTCATTTCATTTCATGTCATGCCCTGTAATTTCATGTAATTTCACGTCATATCGTTTCACCTCATGTCATATCATGTGATTTCACGTCATATCGTTTCACTTTTTGTCATGTCACGTCATTTCATGTAATTTCACGTTACGTCATGTCCGATCATTACACGTAATGTACTGTAATTTGACGTCATGTAATGTCATTTTACGTCATATCGTTTCAGTTTATATCATGTCACGTCATTTCACGTCATGTGTAATTCCATGTCATAAAGATTGGAGAAAACTGTGTTTGCAGTGAAAGACCTGCCCTTGGGCAGAATACTAAATGAATGAATGATCGTTTCACCTTATATTAGTTCACGTCATTTCATGTCATGCCATAAAATCTCGCGTTATGTAATGTCATTTCATGACACGTTATGCCATTTAAGTTCACGTTACGTCATGTCACGTCATTTCACGTAATGTCCTGTAATTTCACGTCATGTCATGTCATTTACGTCATATCGTTTCACTTTGTCATGTTACGTCATTTCACATCATGTCGTGTAATTTCATGTCATATCGTTTCACCTTATATTATGTCACGTCATTTCACGCCATGTCATATCATTTCACATCATATCATATCACCTCATGCCATGTCACGTAATTTCGCGTCATGTCGTATCATTTCATGTCTATCGTCTCACCTTATCACGTCATTTCACGCCACATCATGTCATGTCATTTCACGTCATGTCATTTCATGCCATGTCTCTTCGTCATGTTACGTCATTTCACTTCACGTCATGTCATTTCACATCACATTGTATGTTTACTGTTATGTTTAGAGATGTGAAACCGTTAATCATGATTTGTATTTTATTTGATAAAGAAATATGAAAACATCGAGTATCGATTATCGAGTGTATAGACTAAAAACACGCAGCCTACAACGGATACTGTTTATCGATTTTGAAGTACGAGTAATACAGTCTCCCATAATGTTCCATTCCCGGCAAGTTTCATCGGCTTTTAATCGGTTTTGGTATTTGTGGTTGTGGTGGTTTTATTTTATTTTCGTCTGCAGAGTGAGCTATAAATGTTTTGCCTAGAGTCCTGTATCGAGGACGGGGTACTTGTACGTGCCTAAATTTAGGACACGGGACTTACAGCTTTACTTCCTTCCCAGAGAAATCCATGAGAAGTACTTTATTGACCTTTAAAATTCATCACCCTCTGGAGATTTCAACTCTCATGGCCGGTTTTTCCAAGTAATGTTAGAAAATTTAACGACTGTTAAACTCTAAACAGTTTGTTAATTAATAAAATTGTATGTTTTCAACACCAGTTTGGTTTAACAAATTGTTAACAGTTTCTTAGTTTTAAATGTAGGATTTCGGGCAGTTAACTCGTTTAACAGTTAGTTAAATATGGCCGATGTCTCCACAGCTGTTCGAACAGAAGTTGCAAAATTAATATTTTGTGTCTCTCTGTAGGGAATGTTTAGCATATGACTGGTAACATAACATTTAAAAAATACTTTGGACTGTTTAAATACATCAGTGTTATTTTATTTCTTTCGTATTTCGTATCCATAATAGCAATGAGGAAATATAACCTTACTTTGTAATTATTATTCAGCACTTTACATACAACTTTCATTTGTCAACTGTTTGTTTATGGAGCGTGGCCTTCTATAACAGGTTGTCATTTTATGCAAGTTTCGTGACTCACTCTATAATATAGAATTTAAAGATTAATTTTAGCCTATCAAAAATTGTCTTGCATGTGTAGAATCATTACCAACTGCTTTGAGTAGTTAAAATAGTGCTGTTTAGGTGAGGGGTTTGGACTTGTTCCATTGCTGGTTGTCACAATAAAAAATTAAGAAACGTTTCGAAGGGTGGTTCTCCCTTCGTCTTCAGGTGGAAGGAAGGAGAGAAAGGAAAAAACCCACTGTTAGGATCGTTACGTACATCTATTCTGTATGACTGTTCTGTACAGAATAGCAGTACGTAACGATCCCAACGTAGGTTTTTTCCTTTCTCTCCTATGGAAAAAGTCCAAACCCCTCACCTAAACATTAATGATCCACCACTGCTTTCCAACCCCTCATTTAGATTAAAATAGTGCTAACAGACGTTATAGTTAAGCGTTGGTTATCTTAAACAAAATTATGTTGAACAAATGGAAAATACATTAACAAAGCGTTAAAAATAAACAGACTGTTAATTTAACATTCGTTTAAGCAAACTTAAACATTACTTGGACAAACAGGCCATCAAACTTCAGATTCAACAGTACTGTTACCAACAGACTACCAAATACATCTTTGAAGTGGACAAAGCAGATGTTAGATTTCCTCATGTAACACCAGTTAATTATTCACATACTATCTCATCAGCACTGAATGTTCTCTGTAAATTAAGGTGGCTTGGCAAATGAAGAACCTCCTAGTACATACCTGTTTAACATAACAGGGTCTAGGCTTTTGACTAAAGTGCATTAGGTTGATGAGCACACGTGTTTAACAATTCATTGTACCAATTTACAAAGAAGAACAGAGTGTCTGTACTTGAGTGTACATCTCCTGCTTAAAAATGCATTTCTCTATTTCTGACGCAATGGCAAGACTCCTGTAATGTTCTAAAGTGGTGTTAGAGTACCATCATTTTAAATTTACGTGCAAAATTCCTAGAAGTAGACTATTGTTAAGTGAGAGAAGTTTCTAAACCATTAAGGGAACGCATTTAAAATTTATGTGGATTGCTTTGTGGAATGCAGAGCGTATAATTTCCTCTATCTCTTTAGCCAACGGTGGAAATGACAAATAAACTCTTACCCCGGTTTGGTCTTGATTGGATTCATGTTCACTCCAAGTCTGGCTTTAGAAAGGGTCCGAACTGCGACAGTTGACTGTCGTACAAACACTGAACGAAACCTCATGAAGATTAATTGTTTTGTTTTGACCTTTATTTGTGTTATTCTGTCTTTCGTCCACTGCATTACTTCTGTTTTAACGTGAAACATTTTTCTGCGTATTACTCGAGAATAATTGTAACAAATTATAGCATGGCCCTATGTGGGAAGTTGGTCGATGTTACTCGCAATGCATTCTCTAATTTTATTAATAGTTATGTTTCTACTACAATATTCATCGAATGGAATGCGCAATGTCTGCTTATTATGTTGGCAGATCCATAATAATAAAATTTGTTTTATATTTTAAGAGGTTATATGGATCGCAGCATTTCCTGAAAGAAACCACCCAGACATCCCATCTCTTTATGTAGGCAAATCCAACAATAACGATGACGTATTAATTAATAAATGAATAATGTATTTTGTTGCTTCTTTATGCCTGTGATTTATATCTTCACAGTCTAGTATAGGCTATACAGTCACGAAACTTGAGTTGATGAGGGTACTAGGAACAATATACTGTGCCGGTACTATTACGCATTCTCTATGATGAGACGATAGTAGCGATCCTAGTGGTTAGCAACTATCTATGGATGATATTTCCTTACGAATTGAGCTTCGTGACTGTATATACTAGACTGTGATATCTTTATACAAGGGGCCGTGTTAAATCACTTTCTTTTTTTCTTGATTTTTTCTTGTAACATTTAAATTTTATTTGTTTCATTTTTTATGTTGTAGTTACTGTAGAGAAATTATATTATTAATAAGTTTATCTATCTATCTATCTATCTATCTATCTATCTATCTATCTATCTATCTATCTATCTATCTATCTATCTATCTATCTATCTATCTATCTATCTATCTATCTATCTGTCTGTCTGTCTGTCTGTCTGTCTGTCTGTCTGTCTGTCTGTCTGTCTGTCTGTCTGTCTGTCTGTCTGTCTGTCTATCTATCTATATATCTATCTATCTATCTATCTATCTATCTATCTATCTATCTATCTATCTATCTATCTATCTATCTATCTATCTATCTATCTATCTATCTATCTATCTATCTATCTATCTATCTATCTATCTATCTATTTATTTATTTATTTATTCTCGCTCAGTTCATATCATAAGGCTTTATGTTCCACACCATGATAATTGTCATATGAGGTGTTTACTAGTTGCAAAATCAGATACATCACTAAAACATCATTTTTCAGTAACAAGGAAAAACGTTTGCAAGGAATACTATTCTTTCATCATATAAATCCATGTGATGTATCTGGCTTTGGAGCACAACAGTGTTATAGCAGTTGTAGAATCATACGAAGTTATGAAATGTAACATTAACTCATTTTCGAAAAAAAAAAAAAAAAAAAGTGATGTATCTGATTTCAGTGGCGTAGCATGAAATTTTGAGCAGGGGAAGCTAACTCAAGTTGTCTTTCATGCAATATGAGAAAACGTATTACAAAAATACAGTCTTAAAATAAATAGTAGTCAATTTCAAGTCAGCAGTCGAAGATTGGTTGGAACATCGTAAGTAACACCAATAACGCATGACCTCAAATGATACGTAGTAAAATATGATTTCACGGTTTACACATATCTCTAACAAATAGACACGTATACGTATAACATTAGCTCACTCCCTGTCATACTTAGAGAAATCACAATATTAGTATCATTACGTAAGTATGCGTCTGTCTTTTGGTTGTGTCCTTCATTGACAGCAAGGGAGTCGGTCATTTGTTTTTTTAAATCACACTTTTGTTCGTAAGTCAGTTTTGATAATACAATTGTCCTAAAAAAAATTCAAGTAAATTAGTGTCAGGAACTGTTATTTCGCTCATTATTTATTATATCAGCCACAATGCACACTAACACTTCAACTGAAAACAACTGACGAAAAGGGATAACTGGGAAACTACTTATTTTAAATGTTAAAGCTAGCTTCTTTGCGAGCCTTGCGACTAAGGTAGCTTAGTTAGAAAGGGATGGAAAATCTGCGGGGTGGATTACACAGAAGAAACCAGTCTGCTTGGAAGCTGGTGTGTGCAGGCTTCTTGTTTACTGCTGCATCACAAATCATCCTGAGCTGCCGCATCACAATATTTAACGCGTAAATATAAATTCTATTAAAATTAATAAATAATTTTCTCCATAAACTGCAGCTTTATTATGAAATTATTATTAACTGAGGAAGCTGAGCTTTTTAGCTTACATTGACGCTACGCCACTGTCTGATTTTGCAACTACACGTCTCATATGCAAATTACTACTACTACTACTACTACTACTACTACTACTACTACTACTACTACTACTAATAATAATAATAATAATAATATAATATAATAATAATAGACCACCTCTGTGGTGTAGGGGTCAGTATGCTGGTCTCTTGCACAGAGGGCCCGGGTTCGATTCCCGGTCGGGCTGAGGTTTTTTCAGGGTTTTCCCTCAACCGTAAGGCAAATACCAGGAAATTAGAGCCACAACATCCCTGAATATCGCCGGCCTCATTCATCACCGAAATCATATTCATAACAAATCAGTAATACATATACAGTCGCCATCTAGTTCACAACAATAGAACCAGTCTCAACAATAGTACACAGGCCTTCGAATTTCACATAGAAGATTAACTCGCGATGCGACCAAAGATGTTAAAGCTAGTATAAATAACAGCGATAAAAATAATAATAACAATATTAACAATAATACTGCTAAAATATAAAATCATTATCTAATAGATTAATGATCTTATATGTAATGAAATATTGACTAAATATGACAATTTCCTTATATTTATTTAAGTAATTTATAGAAGGAACAAATAACAATAAAATATGCTGCTTAATTTAAGTAGGACTATCTTCATTGTCTGAATCCGCTTTGTCATATCTCCCCCCCCCCAAATTCGGCAATTGTGCGCTTGGATTGGTAGTCCATTCATGTTAAAAAAATAGGTACTATCTTACCAACCTCAAATAATAATATATAATGTGCTTCCCTCGTGACACTCATTTTTTTACTTACGACATGAAATGCATAACGAGAATGAGTATGCAATTTCAGATGATTCCTCTTACATCTATCTTCTTCTGCCTTATTTTTTTTTGTCCTTTTATTCCTTATGTTGTTGCGTGTTTGTATTATTAATCTTTCCTTCCGTGAATCTTCATTCCATTCCGTAACAGCTTTTAAATTACTCTATTCATTGCATCTATTTAAATTTATTTGCTCACTCCCGTTTATCTTCCTTTCTCCATATATTTTATTTGCTTTATACCAGGCGTCTCAAGGCCAACGCATAAAAGTTGTTACAGAGAGCAAGTGTAGATAGCGTACTCAGCTGAAGAGATAAGCGCAGTACCCGAAGATAGCCGATCGTTGATTCCTTTTACAAGCATAAGCGAGCTAAGTTGTAACTGTCGCGGGAGACCTGACACGAAGCTGCACTTTTGAGTTGTAATGTCACAATAGACGGTTGTTTTCGGAAGGAATTTCTTAAGTAGTTTGCAATAATAATAATAATAATAATAATAATAAATTTATTTTCTAATTATATATCAATGAGTAAAAAGAAGATATATGAAGCAAGAAGAACCATACATGTTACGTAATTATTTAAGCACAAGGAACTGGCCACCCTACCCCATTATCTCCTGGCATAGTTGCCTCATAAGTGGTGCCTTGTTGGTATCACTTGTGAGGTTCAGACCTGTCTTCGGACAGTTGACTGAACAACAACAATACTTCATTTCTAGTAAATGGTTTTTGGTATTGCTCTTTTTTCTAAAGTTTATACTATATTTAATAAAATAAAAATCAATTAAATAATAATTAAATTACAATTAAACTTGTTGGTTGTTAAATCACGTATTCTTATGATACGCCAATATTAATATATTGATTACAATAATAGTTAAATAATATGTTTCCTTTTGTTTTCAATAATTAAAAATAACCAAAACATCTTAGAAATTCACAAAAAATTATTTTAAATTAGAACTATTCAAATCTTAAATCTGGTCTGAAATTCTTTTCTCAAGTCCTTCAGTACTTCATTATATTTGTTACACTGGTCTTTATTCAAATTAGGTAACAATTTTAGATTACTAAAGTTGTAACAGTTACCCACTGAAACTTGCAACTCCCACAATTTTGCTTTCGCTATGAAAGCTTTTATTTCTTCATACATTTGCGGTAATAAGCACATTCTTTCTCGGAGATGGACACAACATCGTAGCGGTTGAAATGTCATCCGGAGATAAACAAACTGGTCCCGCATCTTGTTCCACTCTTACATTAAAAGAGAGAGAGAGAGAGAGGAGGAAGTGCTCCGAGAAGGCCCTATTGAGACGTCTGTTTTATACTGTTGTTTGTAATTCTGAATAACTACGTTGTGTAGGAGGTACACTCTGCAATCATTCAATTGAATTTCTTGTCTGTGTTGGAAATAAAATTTGTCGATTAGTTCCTGTTCTTTCTCATAAAATGAAAATAAATAATAACACACCTACAAATGAAATCATAGATCCCCTTTCAAAGTGTAATTATTTATTAACGTTAATGTTAAGATAGGAACGAAGTATGGCATTAATTTCAGTTTAGTCCGTTGCCGATAAAATGCAAAGCACGCAGTTAAAATTTTATCGAGATATAATGAGAGGCTTATACGCATTGAAAGCAATCCGTTTTGACACAGACTGGATCTCCACCGGGGAACGAAATCCTTCCCCTAGTTTGCATACAAAGCGTTATTCTTTTAATAACTTCAGAAACTTTCTTTTCCAATTCAATGTGAAGTTTTTCTTCCTTTGACACCATTGTGAATATTGCAGCTTCTAGCAGTGAAATCGTTACAACAAATTTCGTAATACACTCAAAACTTTATAATTAGATCTCTCTCCTTCTGACCTATAAATTGGACGGCTGCATTGCTGTCGTTTCTGAAACTTAATAACTGAATGAATTCATAATTTAGCATTCTTCTATCCGTGTGGATTTACATAAACGTATATTTAAAAGAGGGGTGGAGACAATTAAATACAAATGGGATTTTAATTCGTGATGCTCCATTACGGAGAATGTGTCGTTGCAAACAAGCAACTGCAATCTGCCGGCTACCCAGTAATGACATAATGCCCTTTAAATTTGCAGCCCTCAGTTCTGTGGCACACGTCAAAATGCAAGCTCGTCAGGGAACGTAATGAATGATGACGTGTCAATCCGAGATGCCGCACACAGCAATCCTTTCTATCCCATGCAGATCAAAGGAAATGAGGAATCGCTCTGCGGAATGTTAATCATAATGTATTCATGTCGCCGATCAACTGCTGTAATATGCGACATACACAATTAATCGATATATAGGCCTGCCTTATTGAATGTGACTAATACGGATTTGAAAGACCGAGCTTCGTGTGTGCAAATATGAATCGAAATATGGCGGCAGTCGCAATCATAGTTTGTAATAACGAAATAATAGTATATCAGTTGTATCCTGTAATTGATGGAGGTGGTATGGCATAGTTGCTCCCCGACGAAATCAGGTAGCAGAAGGGACATGGCATAGTTGCGCCCCCAAGAAATCAGGTAGCAGAAGGGACATGGCATAGTTGCGCCCCCAAGAAATCAGGTAGCAGAAGGGACATGACATAGTTGCGCCCCCAAGAAATCAGGTAGCTGAAGGGACATGGCATAGTTGCGCCCCGAAGAAATCAGGTAGCAGAAGGGACATGGCATAGTTGCGCCCCGAAGAAATCAGGTAGCAGAATGGACATGGCATAGTTGCGCACCCAAGAAATCTGGTAGCAGAAGGGACATGGCATAGTTGCGCCCCGAAGAAATCAGGTAGCAGAAAGGACATGACATAGTTGCGCCCCCAAGAAATCAGGTAGCACAAGGGACATGGCATAGTTTCGCCACCAAGAAATCAGGTAGCAGAAGGGACATGGCATAGTTGCGCCCCCAAGAAATCAGGTAGCAGAAGGGACATGACATAGTTGCGCCCCCAAGAAATCAGGTAGCAGAATGGACATGGCATAGTTACGCCCCGAATAAATCAGGTAGCAGAAGGGACATGGCATAGTTGCGCCCCCAAGAAATCAGGTAGCACAAGGGACATGGCATAGTTGCGCCCCCAAGAAATCAGGTAGCAGAAGGGACATGACATAGTTGCGCCCCCAAGAAATCAGGTAGCTGAAGGGACATGGCATAGTTGCGCCCCGAAGAAATCAGGTAGCAGAAGGGACATGGCATTGTTGCGCCCCGAAGAAATCAGGTAGCAGAATGGACATGGCATAGTTGCGCACCCAAGAAATCTGGTAGCAGAAGGGACATGGCATAGTTGCGCCCCGAAGAAATCAGGTAGCAGAAAGGACATGACATAGTTGCGCCCCCAAGAAATCAGGTAGCACAAGGGACATGGCATAGTTTCGCCACCAAGAAATCAGGTAGCAGAAGGGACATGGCATAGTTGCGCCCCCAAGAAATCAGGTAGCAGAAGGGACATGACATAGTTGCGCCCCCAAGAAATCAGGTAGCAGAATGGACATGGCATAGTTACGCCCCGAATAAATCAGGTAGCAGAAGGGACATGGCATAGTTGCGCCCCCAAGAAATCAGGTAGTAGAAGGGACATGGCATAGTTGCGCCCCGAAGAAATCAGGTAGCAGAAGGGACATGGCATAGTTGCGCCCCGAAGAAATCTGGCAGCAGAAGGGACATGGCATAGTTGCACCCCCAAGAAATCAGGTAGCAGAAGGGACATGGCATAGTTGCGCCCCGAAGAAATCAGGTAGCAGAAAGGACATGGCATATTTGCGCCCCCAAGAAATCAGGTAGCAGAAGGGACATGGCATAGTTGCGCCCCCAAGAAATCAGGTAGCAGAAGGGACATGGCATAGTTGCGCCCCCAAGAAATCAGGTAGCAGAAGGGACATGGCATAGTTGCGCCCCGAAGAAATCAGGTAGCAGAATAGACATGGCATAGTTGCGCCCCCAAGAAATCAGGTAGCACAAGGGACATGGCATAGTTGCGCCCCGAAGAAATCAGGTAGCAGAAGGGACATGGCATAGTTGCGTCCCGAAGAAATTAGGTGGCAGAAGGGACATGGCATAGTTGCGCCCCGAAGAAATCAGGTAGCAGAAGGGACATGGCATAGTTGCGCCCCGAAGAAATCAGGTAGCAGAATAGACATGGCATAGTTGCGCCCCCAAGAAATCAGGTAGCACAAGGGACATGGCATAGTTGCGCCCCGAAGAAATCAGGTAGCAGAAGGGACATGGCATAGTTGCGCCCCGAAGAAATCAGGTAGCAGAAGGGACATGGCATAGTTGCGCCCCGAAGAAATCAGGTAGCAGAATAGACATGGCATAGTTGCGCCCCCAAGAAATCAGGTAGCAGAATGGACATGGCATAGTTGCGCCCCGAAGAAATCAGGTAGCAGAAAGGATATGGCATAGTTGCGCCCCGAAGAAATCAGGTAGCAGAAGGGACATGGCATAGTTGCGCCCCGAAGAAATCAGGTAGCAGAAGGGACATGGCATAGTTGCGCCCCGAAGAAATCAGGTAGCAGAATAGACATGGCATAGTTGCGCCCCCAAGAAATCAGGTAGCACAAGGGACATGGCATAGTTGCGCCCCGAAGAAATCAGGTAGCAGAAGGGATATATGGCATATTTGCGCCCCGAAGAAATCAGGTAGCAGAAGGGACATGGCATAGTTGCGCCCCGAAGAAATCAGGTAGCAGAAGGGACATGGCATAGTTGCGCCCCGAAGAAATCAGGTAGCAGAATAGACATGGCATAGTTGCGCCCCCAAGAAATCAGGTAGCACAAGGGACATGGCATAGTTGCGCCCCCAAGAAATCAGGTAGCAGAAGGGACATGGCATAGTTGCGCCCCGAAGAAATCAGGTAGCAGAAGGGACATGGCATAGTTGCGCCCCCAAGAAATCAGGTAGCAGAATAGACATGACATAGTTGCGCCCCCAAGAAATCAGGTAGCTGAAGGGACATGGCATAGTTGCGCCCCGAAGAAATCAGGTAGCAGAAGGGACATGGCATAGTTGCGCCCCGAAGAAATCAGGTAGCAGAAGGGACATGGCATAGTTGCGCCCCGAAGAAATCAGGTAGCAGAAGGGACATGGCATAGTTGCGCCCCCAAGAAATCAGATAGCAGAATAGACATGGCATAGTTGCACCCCCAAGAAATCAGGTAGCAGAAGGGACATGGCATAGTTGCGCCTCCAAGAAATCAGGTAGCAGAAGGGACATGGCATAGTTGCGCCCCCAAGAAATCAGGTAGCAGAATGGACATGGGATAATTGCGCCCCCAAGAAATCAGGTAGCAGAAGGGACATGGCATAGTTGCGCCCCCAAGAAATCATGTAGCAGAAGGGACATGGCATAGTTGCGCCCCGAAGAAATCAGGTAGCAGAATGGACATGGTATAGATGCGCCCCCAAGAAATCAGGTAGCAGAATATGAATGGCATAGTTGCGTCCCGATGTGCATAGTACACACAAAAGTGACTGTCATAAAATAAATAAATTACTTAAAATATTATAGTGGTATCGGTGTACAAACGAAAAATGCAGTTCATATATTGTGTGTGATAGACAAGAAAATGTTGATCATAACCACGCTGCGAACTTACACATTGACAGACAAAGTGTATCGAACAGTGTTAAAAGAAAAGCTACGGAAGACATTTCTCAGAGACCCATGAAACTCATTTGGATATGTCAGTTGATAAAGTACTGCCAACTTCATGGTATTCATTTTTTAATGTAGGTTATCGATAATCACTGCATAAACAGTAGAAAAACAGTTAATAAAGTTCTGCCAAGTTCATGGTGTTCATTTTTACGGCAGGATATCGATAATTCACTGCATAAACAGTAGAAAAACAGTTAATAAAACACTGCCAATTTCATGGTCTTCATTTTTACGGTAGGCTATCGATAATCACTGCATAAGCGGTAGAAAAATAGTTAATAAAGTACTGTCAACTTCATGGTGTTCATTTTAACGGTATCGATAATGAATTTAAATCGAATAAGAAATCAATAAGGTTGATTGATTACGAGTCTCGAGTTCCCCTGATGTCTTTTTCTCTACCTATTTCATCGGGGCGCAACTATGCCATATCCCATTTCTCTACCTGATGGGAACGGGGCGCAACTATGTCCACAAAACAGGGACCCTTTTTTATCTGCTGCATCTTACCTGTCCGTGGGGCGCAATCATGTCCTGCGCGATGAAGGTCCGCGGCTCAAGACCCTCCCGAGGGCGATGCACTTTTAAGTAGCGTACGAGCTAAACAACCCTGTACTTGAATAGAGGATTATAGGTGCAATTAACTTATCTTGGTCATTCTGTCGCCAAAACTTCGTGTTTCGAACTGATTGACCCTCCTGCTTGCTGCCAATATCATATGCCGATCTTTGTTAAGCATTTGAAATATAAAAAAAAAAATATGTGTTAATGACTGTAGACTTATAAAAAAAATGTAAAAACAAAAAAAAAAAAAATCTATATTTAAAGATACAGTATGATTCAAAAGTCCTGGTCCGTTTCGTTGAAAAGGTACACCAAATTTTTAGACGTTACTGGTGTCGCTATGAGGTAAATATATTGTGACAGCGACGTGAGAATCGAACTCACGACCAGCGTCCCGCAAGAAAGCAGATCGCACAGGCTCCACGGAACATTGAGTGTCGTCGCGCGGTGGAGAGAAGAGAGAGGGTGTATTACGTCAACGCAACGAGTCTGCGCGCAGCTGCTACTTAACGCAGTGAATGTGGAACGACCTTCTCGACTATTCCAGGAGTCTGTCGATGTAGAGATATCGAGATAATTCTCTACACAACTGTAGAAGGTTCTCGCAACTATGATTTTGCTATAAAAGAGCAGGCGCCAGCGAACTAGAGTTTCAGAGTTTTCAGTTATTCCGTCAGTGAGTAAGCCAGAGCAAGCAAGCCAGAGTTCGACTCGAGTGTGCGTCCGCATCTGCGTCAGCATCCGAAGGCCTGAGTTCGAGTGCAGTGGACCGCAGTTGGAGGGACCCGAGTTCGAGTACAGTGAACTGTCTCTGAAGGTCTGTGGTTCGAGATACTGTGAACTCGAGTGACTGAGATAGAAGAACTGTGAACTGAGAACTGGTAGTTCTGATTTGTAAATAGTGCTTTGTAAATATTAGTTAAGATTAACAGTTCATTGTTGTGCGTAATAGTCCAAGTAAATTGTCATTGTCGTCGGTGGAGTGCTATAACGAATACTGTGTTGAGTGAAGATCCAATTGTTGACGAGAGCGTTTAAGGTGAATTGTAGAAAGGAATTATTGTTGTGACGAATAAATTACATTGTTGTAACTAATAAAATTCACAATATATTTAAATTTACCTCCCTTCCATTCCTCAACGTTATGTAGTTCTGCATGATGGAAAACACATTTACAAAGAAATAAAGCCACAGTAATATAACATAAATTGAAAATAATGTCAGTTGACTCTTGAAATTTATTTATTCGAATATCGTCTATAAACCACGAGCATCTTAAAAATATTTGTTTATAATAGAATGAAATTTAAAAAAAAAAAACTTTTTTTTTACGTTCTAAAAGTAAGATAAATTTCATTTCTTTGTTGAAATTCAACATTTCTAACACCACCTATTACTACAATGAACATTTCGGGAAAGAATCCACTAATAATTATTTCTAAGAAAATCGGTTTTAGGAAAACCATAACACACAGAAATAAAATATAAAAATTTGGGAGCAGTAGGTCATGATAATGTAAATAACAATGTAAACATTTGATGAAAGAGTGATGGAACGGAGAAAAATTCTCCCCGGCGCCGGGATTTGAACCCGGGTTTTCAGCTCTACGTGCTGATGCTTTATCCACTAAGCCACGCCGGATACAACCCCGACGCCGGTTAGAATCGTCTCAGATTAAGCTCCATCTCTTGGGTTCCCTCTAGTGGCCGCCCTCTCCACTACGTCATAGATGTCTATGAACGCAGGACCGAAGTCCATACATGTGTTGAGGTGCACTCGAATGAGTGACTGGTTGGCCGGGATCCGACGGTATGGGCGCCGTCTTAAATCACAAAGTGATTTATTACGCATATCATATATATTTTGATGTACCGAAGTACATATGATATTTCCATGCAGATATTCTGCGTCGTCATATGATGAAAGAGTGATGGAACGGACAAAAATTCTCTCCGGCTCCGGGAATTTTTCTCCGTTCCATCACTCTTTCATCATATGATGACGCAGAATATCTGCATGGAAATATCATATGTACTTCGGTACATCAAAATATATAAAAAATATATAATATAAACATTGTTTAAGTAAAACAAAAAAATAATTTGGAAGCCTACAAACTCAGAAATTAAGAAAATTAAGCTACATATTGAATTTTATATCCTGAAATTTTCATGATACAGGCTACCAAGAGGGGTAATAATATCACCCGACATGAATAATGTGAATTACATCTTAAAGTAGATTAATTATTTGTGTTGTTATTAATTGAAATTATTAGTAGGCATATAACTGACAAATACATGAAATTTTAAAAATAAATATGGAGAAAAATGAAAATAATATTAAAAAATCGTCAGTGCGGTAATAATAATAATAATAATAATAATAATAATAATAATAATAATAATAATGATAATAATAATATTTATTTATTCTGGCGACGTTATGACCATCAGGCCTTCTCTTCCACTCAGCAGAAACAAAAGAAGCTGATGATATTACCCCTCTTGGTAGCAGGAGGGTTAATAATAATAATAATAATAATAATAATAATAATAACATGAAAGGTTTTTACAAACATTTATTTACTACTTGAAGCTACAGTTATTGAAGACGCAATTTGCAAAGTTAAATTCTGTTGGCATTTCTTGATTTTCTGTGATTGACACTGAAGTATTGTACGAGGCGTCTTATCAAGAAACACAACTGTGATTGATTGATTTTAAGGCGGTATTGACCATAATCGCAAATTCATCCCATAAGTTGAATAGTCTATACAAGTTCTTGAAATAGAACGTGGAGGCTTAGAAACAGTGGGGAGAACCCCAAATATGTTAAAGCAATCACTTACATCATAATAATTGACAGGTAGAAACGCGACCTCATGGACGTACATCATCATCATCATCATCATCATCATCATCATCATCATCATCATCATCATCATCATCATCATCATCATCAACATCATCATTCGATGATGATCGTGAAGGCATCGGGGTGAATGAAATGAAACTGCCACACTTCATGATCTGAGAGCCCTACTGTGCTTCAACCGCAATTATTTTCCGTAAAAGGAATAGAACAGGGGAACAAGAGGATTAAGGACTTCTATATTTAGTGAAATTACGGCAAACGAAACTCTATCGTAACCGTGTCCTACTATTCAACAAATCGTCTTCTTACAGACTGAACTACTTTGATTCTTCTTCCAATTCCAGGATAGGAATTTCCATTTAATAATAATAATAATAATAATAATAATAATAATAATAATAATAATAATAATAAAGCGCAGAAATTGTGCATAAATGAAAGTCACTTGGATTGAACAAAGTTAATGACTGATAGCTGCCGATTCCCACAGACTAGGATATGGTATCTATCATATGTCTTGTTGCATAAGACACACACACAGTTGTCATCCGGTTCGTGGAAAGACTGATTTCTGCATATCCTGTGGTGGTATCCATGAACCGCCAGCGATGTCATGAAGTGGCGGAGCGTCTGGTTCGTGTCTGTCCAGGTCCGGTTTATCATGGCCTCCGTTATGTAGAAGTCCTCCCTCTTCCTTACCCTCTCGTCTAGAGCTTTCTTCCAGTTGGAAGTGGAGGGCAGATCGAGTTTTGCTCTGATTTCTTCTATCAAGAAGGTCTCGTGGGCGAGCACGTACACCAGCCTGGATAGAGTGTGTTTTGATACTCCTAGTGCAGCCTTCAAGAAGCGAGCCTTGACGTTCTCTAGGGTATGGAGGTCTTTCGTGCGCAGCTTGTCCCACGTTAGGTCTAGTCCGTACGTAAGTATGGGGGCTATCTTGGTGTCGAAGATGATCATCGCTGTTTTGAGAGATAGCTTGGTTAGTTCTCTGATGTCATGAATGGCTTTTGTGGCTGCTGTAGCTCTTTGCTTGGTGTGTACTCTGAATGAATTTGTTGTGGTCTGTAGTGTCAGTCCGAGGTATTTGGCCTGGTTTACTGTTTGTAGAGGTTCTTGTTTCAGGAAGATTCTGTCTTGTTGAGATATCTACCCCCCTTTCCTGAATGTTCCATTTGGATCTGAGATAAAACGTTCTATTCAATTATCCTATCAGCAACAGTTTGTTCTCCTGACTGCCTTAAAGGATTTCACAAGAATATTAGGTGGTGCTTCTGAGAAATCATAAATGACCATAAGTGAATGGAGACAGGACTTCCATGTTTTCTTAACGTCGGTAATAGGCGGAACTGAGGTAGTTTTATTGCGATCTGATTTATTTACAGTTGGGAAATATCTCTGTCAAATATTTCATAATAGGCAGAGTGAATCTCAGAGCTGTTAGCAAGTTATAGGGAAGAGAAGAGATCTTGCTTTTTCCAGGAATCCAAACTGCATGTTTCCGGCTGTAACCAGTCTCTGTAATAAATTATCTGATCATACTCTTTGCATATATGAATACGAAATATTACTTCATGGAATTACATTTTTAACGTTGAGTAACGTTCATCTGTAAGTCTGGGCTAGACACAAAATATAAGTCAGCTTGCACGTAACATCGTTAACTCGGTTTCTTACAAAATTAGGATTTAAAAGGAAATTGTAGGCTATACAAAACAATGTCTCACTTCATGTCACCTGTACATTTATTTTTACTACACCCCCACTTCATCTGAATTGTGTTAATGATAGCTGAGTTAGTCATCTTATCTGCAGAAAGATTGGGAAAATTCATTCATCCATGGATTCATGTACTGATTCATTGATTCACTAATTGGTTCATTCATTAAGTGATTCATTCATCGATCCATTGATTCATTAGTTGATTTATTCATTTTTTCTGTCGGCCTCGGTAGCGTAGTTGGTATAGCTCTGGCCTTCTATGCTCGAGGTTGCGGGTTCGATCCCGGCCCAGGTCGATGGCATTTAAGTGTATTTAAATGCGACAAGCTCATGACAGTAGATTTACTGGCATGTAAAAGAACTCCTGCGGGACAAAAATTCCGGCATACCGGCGACGCTGATATAACCTCTGCAGTTGCGAGCGTCGTTAAATAAACATAATTTAATTTCATTTATTCATTCAGGTATTACAGTTGGTATCTTCAAGAGCAACAACATGCATTGTGAAAGTACAAGGATTAGAGCTAGAGAGTACTTTTCTTTTTGTTAATAACATTGTCTTCTTAGAAAATGATTAATGAATGAAATAATAATGCAGCTGTTTAGAGTAATTAAAAGGTATTATATATTAATAACTATTGTTTTAGAGAGCAGGTATGCATTTTGAGTTGAAAGTGTAAAAGTTACAATAAAATGTATGTATTTACTTGCTCTTCTGTTTAATAAGTAATTTTAATTTCTTCTGTTGCTTTTTTCTTTACACGCAGATTTCATATTACGCATTACACTTATTTCCTTTGTTCTTATCTGTGTGCATTATTTATTCATATATATATATATATATATATATATATATGAAGATAAGTGTAATAAAGTGTCCAGTTATTTGTAAGCCTATACCGAGCAAATACATTTTTTGAATTACACATAGGCCTACTACATTTTTTTCAAATGTTATTCCGTTTGTGTACCCAGAAAATGCCAGTGTTCTGTACAGTCTGCAAAAGATTAGGGGTAACCAGTTGAAGTTCGAATATTCGGTCGGATGTACTATCTTGTCGGATGTTCTTTAACAGGTCGAATATAAACCGGTTGTAAGCCTATTCTGCAGCTGTCTACTGGCAGCAGCTCATGTTACTGCTTATAGTACATCTCAAGTATTTGAAGCTTTCCATTTTTTTTCTACTATTAACAGCTTCAATTCGCCGTGAATGCTACATATACAATATCAATGTTTGTTTACCACCTGTGCTTATCTTAATATTTGGATTTATATGAACGTTTTCGACACTCGGTGTGTGTCATCTTCAGATATGGGGCCTATGTCATTGTGTGTTGTGAAGCCCTAGCTTCTTAATTATGTTGTGGGTTGTTCACTTGTGTATGGCCTTTCATGCTTATAGAACAACCCACAACATAATTAAGAAGCTAGGGCTTCACAACACACAATGACATAGGCCCCATATCTGAAGATGACACACACCGAGTGTCGAAAACGTTCATATAAATCCAAATATTAAGATAAACACAGGTGGTAAACAAAAATTGATATTATAATACAGTGAGCTTATCGGCATCTCCAAAATGAAACTACATATACAATGCCATGTAAACAATTAAGTCTAATCAGGACTGTTTATAATTGTAGCCTACGACATTACATGAAATTTCCAACAAATTACTGTAACATTTTAAACTATAAGCATTATATGTTATTTATTTTTCATGAAAATTAAAAAAAAAAATGTCATCAGGAAACCTAACCCTGTAGTCGTCTACAGTCGTCAAATAAATTTCTGACTCTTCATGTGCAATGTTAGCACGTAACTGCAAGCAACTCCATTTAAGTGGCATGTTTGGTATGAGTGTTACTATCTTTTATGCAGTAATAGCTAACTTCTAAAAGCCTATTTCTTATGTTTCTTACGAGGACATATAATGCTGTTCCAAATATGTGTTTGTGTGGTTTGCATAATTCCTGAGAGACGATTATCTCGGCTAGAGGGTTAGCAGCCACAGAGTAGTACGTGGCTTGTACCTCGTGTGAAAGGGCAGATGTACATGTTGTTCACCTCAGCACCATTAAATTGTATACAGGTGACCTAGAACTGCTCGTTTACTGAATGACCCCGCTCGAAATGATGTAGGTATTTGTGGATAAATTTTAATTTCTTCAGAAACCATTCTATTAAACTCTTTCTTCTTCATATGATAATTTTTTTACATAAAATATGATGGAATTTTGTCATTATTTTTTAAATTCGATTTTTAGTTTAAACATTAAGAAATGTTATTAATTAATTAATTAATTAATTTTTAATGTTTATACGTAGATGAAATTATTGGGGATCATCAGTGCGGTTTTCGGCGTAATAGATCGACTATTGATCAGATTTTTTGTATTCGGCAGATAATGGAGAAAAAATGGGAGTATAAGGGTACAGTACATCAGTTATTCATAGATTTCAAAAAGGCTTATGACTCGGTTAAGAGGGAAGTATTATATGATATTCTTATTGAATTTGGTATTCCCAAGAAACTAGTTCGATTAATTAAAATGTGTCTCAGTGAAACATACAGCAGAGTCCGTATAGGTCAGTTTCTATCTGATGCTTTTCCAATTCACTGCGGGCTAAAGCAGGGAGATGCACTATCACCTTTACTTTTTAACTTCGCTTTAGAATATGCCATTAGGAAAGTTCAGGATAACAGGCAGGGTTTGGAATTGAACGGGCTACATCAGCTTCTTGTCTATGCAGATGACGTGAATATGTTAGGAGAAAATACACAAACGGTTAGGGAAAACACGGAAATTTTACTTGAAGCAAGTAAAGCGATCGGTTTGGAAGTAAATCCCGAAAAGACAAAGTATATGATTATGTCTCGTGACGGGAATATTGTACGAAATGGAAATATAAATATTGGAGATTTATCCTTCGAAGAGGTGGAAAAATTCAAATATCTTGGAGCAACAGTAACAAATATAAATGACACTCGGGAGGAAATTAAACGCAGAATAAATATGGGAAATGCGTGTTATTATTCGGTTGAGAAGCTCTTATCATCCAGTCTGCTGTCCAAAAATCTGAAAGTTAGAATTTATAAAACAGTTATTTACCGGTTCTTCTATATGGCTGTGAAACTTGGACTCTCACTCTGAGAGAGGAACATAGGTTAAGGGTGTTTGAGAATAAGGTGCTTAGGAAAATATTTGGGGCTAAGCGGGATGAAGTTACAGGAGAATGGAGAAAGTTACACAACACAGAACTGCACGCATTGTATTCTTCACCTGACATAATTAGGACCATAAACTCCAGACGTTTGAGATGGGCAGGGCATGTAGCACGTATGGGCGAATCCAGAAATGCATATAGAGTGTTAGTTGGGAGACCGGAGGGAAAAAGACCTTTAGGGAGGCCGAGACGTAGATGGGAGGATAATATTAAAATGGATTTGAGGGAGGTGGGGTATGATGATAGAGACTGGCTTAATCTTGCACAGGATAGGGACCGATGGCGGGCTTATGTGAGGGCGGCAATGAACCTTCGGGTTCCTTAAAAGCCATTTGTATGTATGTATATATAATTTAATGCCCAGACACTTGATACATGATCGTTCGCCTACGCACTTGCCTATAAAAATCACTTATTGTCTTATACTGAAAGTTTTGTAAGTCACAGTTCTTTGATATAGGTATGGTTCCAGTCCATCGAAGATAATTGTTATGCCTTTCAAAGTTCTATTTTAAGCAAGAGAGCTTCCTTCCATCTTTGCCTTGTGCCATTACTTCTGCCGCTAAATTGAATCAATATAGACAGCACCAAGCATTCCTCGAGCAACTAAAAATAATCTCGAGGACCGAAATTGATTTAATAAGGCGAACGTTAACGAAGTTTCTTAATGTTTGTTTGATGTGATTATACTGATGAGCACTTAACACCGTTACGAAGTTGCTGTATTTCTGTTTACGTCAGGTTGTCTACCCAACGAGTTTCGGTGCAGTAACTCCTGCGTCGACCTGGTGAGGCGCTGTGATCGACAGCCTGATTGTGCAGACGGGGAAGACGAACAAGACTGTGGTGAGTAGAGAAAAATTACGAATTTATAATGCTTAACTATCTGTAATTAATTAACATGTATTGATTTAAGATTAATAATATTTTGCGAATGTGTCATTTACTTCTAATTGAAATGTACAGAGTGATTTATATAGAACTGACACATTTCTTTCATTAATTGTTTCAAAACGAATTGTGCTAGCGACAACTTATTATACCTAAAATGTAGAGGAATTTTGGGAGATTATTTACCTCTATAGCAAATGTTGTCCGGCGTTGTCAAATCCGGAGATCTCGGTGGCCACAGGTTCCTGGAAATTATTCGGTCGTAACATAACCGGATAAATGGAACCATGCTTCATCTGTGAACCATGTGATGGACAATATGGCAGGATTTTGGACAATGAACATCTGAAACCAACGACAATAATTCAATCTTTTATCCTTATCTGGTTCCTGTAGCTGATGAACAATCGTAACCTTATATGGCTTTAGGCTCTCTGACACATTGAGTAGGTGTACCCTGTCTCCTGCGACAAACGCCCTAATGATTTTTTGGGTGACTGCTCCAGTCGTGCTTTTACGCCAACAACAACCGTGGGAAGGCTAGATGAACGATGCTTGCCCTTTTCACTCACCAGAGATCCAGTTGTTTCCAATTTGTTTACCAGTCCCAGTATTGTGTTTCTTTTGGGAGGATTGCGAACACCAAATTCTTTCTGGTATGTCCTTTGAGTAGCTGTAATTGATGGAGCAGTCACCCAAAAAATCATTAAGACGTTTGTCGCAGGAGACAGGGTACACCTACTCAATGTATTAGAGAGCCTAAAGCCATATAGGGTTACGGTTGTTCATCAGCTACAGGAACCAGATAAGGATAAAAGATTGAATTGTCGTTGATTTCAGACGTTCATTGTGCAAAATCCTGCCATATTGTCCATCACATGGTTCACAGATGAAGCATGGTTCCATTTATCTGGTTATGTGACGACCGAATAATTTCCAGGAACCTGTGGCCAGCGAGATCTCCGGATTTGACAACGCCGGACAACATTTGCTATAGAGGTAAATAATCTCCCAAAATTCCTCTACATTTTAGGTATAATATGTTGTCGCTAGCACAATTCGTTTTGAAACAATTAATGAAAGAAATGTGTCAGTTCTATATAAATCACTCTGTAGTATCGTTTCATTGCATTTGTCAACATAACGGAACAAATTGGACTCTATATTAAATTTTTTTGTTGAAGTACATTTAAAAATAACTGCCACTATATGTTGCATCGTTCGCCATAGATATCAGACAACTTTATAATAGATAGTAGCGCGTACTGATAGCAGTGATGCATCAGATGTCTTGTCAATCTGTAGTGACAATGGTTCACATTAATGGAGGGAAGTTCCAGACTCCGCGTCCAGCACAGCGGTAAGGTTTAGTAACCTCCTACAACGGAGTTTTGCCAGTTGTAGGCCTATAGTAGTATATAGTAATATGCGTTACAAGAGCAGTATGTTGAAGTTTTCATGTTCGAGGAAACGTTTGAAAAAGCGAAACGTAGTTGAGCTTTTTTAATTTCCGAGAATTGAAAGAAAACATACCGCTCGTGTATCGTACATTATTTTGTGCGAAGATCGTTCATTACATACCTGAAAGAGGAATTTCTAATTATTTGCAATGAAATCTCCATCTTGGTTTCTGTTCAATGACGGCAAATTTGTAAAACAAAAATATCTATCTTCAACATTGTTGCTTTAAAATGTTTTCTGTGTTTACTATACTCCAGCAGGCCGTGATATACGTCTGTCTTTTTTCCCCCAGTCTATAAATGCGAACTTAAAACAAACGGTAAGGTTATGTAATGATTTATTTTTCATTTTAATATTTTAACGATATTATTTATATAACATATTGCAGTAATAACATCGGCATCTGGAATCTTGTTGATTTTTTCACGGCTTCCTTAATGCTACTTGCATCACGAATGCAGTAACTTTAGTGGTGTTGTAGAGTTTACTTAATTTTTGCAAATATTTAAAAACAATAATTAACAGTGCAATTTAGGTGAAATTGCAGTGGTAAGTTTCCAATTTATAATTATTACTATATTGAACGTCTCTAAAAATAATATGTTAGAAGCCTAAAGCAGTAAAATCAATATGTCACTTAAGCGGTAAGAAGAGGGAAATTGTTATGTGTGTTCGGTTGGGAATACTGAATGTGGAATTTTACAGTTACCGCGGATTGGTTTTGTGCGGAAACCAAGCAAATACGCACGATCTCGCACAAATGTATATTAATCAATACTGCCTTTGCGTATGAATGTTACATGCATTATAGGATTGTAGCATACATAGAAGCAGTGGTTTTCATTACAGCTCTAGAGCAGTAATTTGTAATATTTCAACATACTTATCTAGGTTGGCAACTCTGAATTCAATAAAATCAATTTTCAGTCGTGGCGAGCGTTTGATGTAAGGACGAGAAAACACACTATCGTGCAAAAAAAATGCAAATGTATAAACTCTGTAACATTGGTCAAAACTTTCGCTACAGATGTGAACTTCGGATTTATATCGGACTTGCATTTAAAACATAACTTGAAAGAAACTGAAAGAGTAATGATTTAAAGAAGAATTACTATAGGCTAAGTATTCGGTTTAGTGTTTCGATCAAGAGCGCAAGTCTGAATGAAAGCCATAATATAGTCACTTCTACACACCAAACTTAATTAAAAGCTGATGCGCCTTTTAAAACTGGAAGGCGTGTGTGTGTGTGTGTGTGTGTGTGTGTGTGTGTGTGTGTGTGTGAACTGAACTTTTCAAGGTTTGTTTGCAGCGTCTAAAAGCACTTAACGTAATTAACTTCGTTTCTTATTTTATGTAACGGGAGTTGCAGTGTATTTATGAAAGGAGCATGTTTATTACGTTGCCGTTTTATGATTTTTTATGTAATTAAAGTTGAAAACTTCCACTTCCATATTCAATTAAATGTAGTTTCATAATGTGATCAAACCCTTTAAAAATTGGAGATTATAAGATAATTAGTCTGCGATCTTCCCAACTTGAAGCAGTAATAAAATAACTAAAACGAAGCTAAAGTTGCCAAATTTCGTGCAGAAGTTGTGTATTGTTTCAGATAACATATATCTGCAACTATACGGTATGGCATAGTTGCGCCCCGCGATCAATTGGGAGGCCTAGGCATGGCATAATTGCGCCCCGAAGAAATCAGGTAGCAGATGGGACATGGCATAGTTGCGCCCGAATAAATCAGGTAGCAGAATGGACATGGCATAGTTGCGCCCCGAAGAAATCAGGTAGCAGATGGGACATGGCATAGTTGCGCCCGAATAAATCAGGTAGCAGAATGGACATGGCATAATTGCGCCCCGAAGAAATCAGGTAGCAGATGGGACATGGCATAGTTGCGCCCGAATAAATCAGGTAGCAGAATGGACATGGCATAGTTGCGCCCCGAATAAATCAGGTAGCAGAATGGACATGGCATAGTTGCGCCCCGAATAAATCAGGTAGCAGAATGGACATGGCATAGTTGCGCCCCGAATAAATCAGGTAGCAGAATGGACATGGCATAGTTGCGCCCCGAATAAATCAGGTAGCAGAATGGACATGGCATAGTTGCGCCTCGAATAAATCAGGTAGCAGAATGGACATGGTATAGTTGCGCCTCGAATAAATCAGGTAGCAGAATGGACATGGCATAGTTGCGCCTCGAATAAATCAGGTAGCAGAATGGACATGGTATAGTTGCGCCTCGAATAAATCAGGTAGCAGAATGGACATGGCATAGTTGCGCCTCGAATAAATCAGGTAGCAGAATGGACATGGTATAGTTGCGCCTCGAATAAATCAGGTAGCAGAATGGACATGGCATAGTTGCGCTTGGAATAAATCAGGTAGCAGAATGGACATGGCATAGTTGCGCCCCGAATAAATCAGGTAGCAGAATGGACATGGCATAGTTGCGCCCCGAATAAATCAGATAGCAGAATGGACATGGCATAGTTGCGCCCCGAATAAATCAGGTAGCAGAATGGACATGGCATAGTTGCGCCTGGAATAAATCAGGTAGCAGAATGGACATGGCATAGTTGCGCCTCGAATAAATCAGGTAGCAGAATGGACATGGTATAGTTGCGCCTCGAATAAATCAGGTAGCAGAATGGACATGGCATAGTTGCGCCTCGAATAAATCAGGTAGCAGAATTGACATGGCATAGTTGCGCCTCGAATAAATCAGGTAGCAGAATGGACATGGCATAGTTGCGCCTCGAATAAATCAGGTAGCAGAATGGACATGGCATAGTTGCGCCCCGAATAAATCAGGTAGCAGAATGGACATGGCATAGTTGCGCCTCGAATAAATCAGGTAGCAGAATGGACATGGCATAGTTGCGCCTCGAATAAATCAGGTAGCAGAATGGACATGGCATAGTTGCGCCCCGAATAAATCAGGTAGCAGAATGGACATGGCATAGTTGCGCCTCGAATAAATCAGGTAGCAGAATGGACATGGTATAGTTGCGCCTCGAATAAATCAGGTAGCAGAATGGACATGGCATAGTTGCGCCTCGAATAAATCAGGTAGCAGAATGGACATGGTATAGTTGCGCCTCGAATAAATCAGGTAGCAGAATGGACATGGCATAGTTGCGCCTCGAATAAATCAGGTAGCAGAATGGACATGGTATAGTTGCGCCTCGAATAAATCAGGTAGCAGAATGGACATGGCATAGTTGCGCTTGGAATAAATCAGGTAGCAGAATGGACATGGCATAGTTGCGCCCCGAATAAATCAGGTAGCAGAATGGACATGGCATAGTTGCGCCCCGAATAAATCAGATAGCAGAATGGACATGGCATAGTTGCGCCCCGAATAAATCAGGTAGCAGAATGGACATGGCATAGTTGCGCCTGGAATAAATCAGGTAGCAGAATGGACATGGCATAGTTGCGCCTCGAATAAATCAGGTAGCAGAATGGACATGGTATAGTTGCGCCTCGAATAAATCAGGTAGCAGAATGGACATGGCATAGTTGCGCCTCGAATAAATCAGGTAGCAGAATTGACATGGCATAGTTGCGCCTCGAATAAATCAGGTAGCAGAATGGACATGGCATAGTTGCGCCTCGAATAAATCAGGTAGCAGAATGGACATGGCATAGTTGCGCCCCGAATAAATCAGGTAGCAGAATGGACATGGCATAGTTGCGCCTCGAATAAATCAGGTAGCAGAATGGACATGGCATAGTTGCGCCTCGAATAAATCAGGTAGCAGAATGGACATGGCATAGTTGCGCCCCGAATAAATCAGGTAGCAGAATGGACATGGCATAGTTGCGCCCCGAATAAATCAGGTAGCAGAATGGACATGGCATAGTTGCGCCCCGAATAAATCAGGTAGCAGAATGGACATGGCATAGTTGCGCCCCGATGGGCATAGTACACACGAAAGTGATTGTCATAAAATAAATAAATTACTTAAAAATATTACAGTGATAGCTGCATTGAAATCAGGTAGACCTAGCGTATGATTAATTTTGCTATTTAAAATAACACCTTTTTATTGATCACACACAATAAATGAACTGCATTTTTTTGTTTCCACATCGATATCTTAACCCTACGGTACAGGATTTCGAAAATTGAAACTTAGAACCATTGTGAATTATTAACTCTTCACCCTTTTCACTATACTTAACATTTATTTTAAATTAACCTCACTATACGCCACAGACGGTGTGAAAATCACTAATAAAATGTCAAGACTGCTAAGGCCCCTATTCCAACGGCTCACTCATTTGAATATGTCTATTAATAAAGTACTGCCAACTTCATGGTGTTCATTTTAACAGTAGGCTATTGATAATCACTGTATAAATAGTAGAAAAACAGTTAATAAAATACTGCCAACTTCATGGTGTTCATTTTAATGGTAGGCTATCTATAATCACTGCATAAACAGTAGAAAAACAGATAATAAAATACTGCCAACTTCATGGTGTTCATTTTAATGGTAGGCTATCGATAATCACTGCATAAACAGTAGAAAAACAGTTAATAAAATACTGCCAACTTCGTGGTGTTCATTTTAATGGTAGGCTATCGATAATCACTGCATAAACAGTAGAAAAACAGTTAATAAAATACTGTCAACTTCATGGTGTTCATTTTAATGGTAGGCTATCGATAATCACTGCATAAACAGTAGAAAAACAGTTAATAAAATACTGCCAACTTCGTGGTGTTCATTTTAACGATATCGATAATGAATATTAAATCGAATAAGAAATCAATAAGGTTGGTTGATTACGAGGCTCGAGTTTCGTAATGTCTTTTTCTCTACCTATTTCATCGGGGCGCAACTATGCTATGCCCTTTTCTGTACCTGATGGGAATGGGGCGCAACTATGCCCACAAAACAGGGACCCTTTTTTATCTGCTGTATTTTATCTTACCGTGGGGCGCAACTATGCCCTGCTCCAACTATAATCTGCGTTGAAACTGATTACTATTTAATTTCTAATTTCGTTTTGTGTTTTTTTGTTAGAAATGCTAACCGTCTCCTTCCATAAGAGTACAGGAAAAGAAATAAAGAGAAGAATGAGTTTAGCGTGCTATAAATAAAATTTTGGAGCTTGAAATACAGAGTAGCCTCAAAGAAATGTGTACACTGTTTGTTCATAAGTAGCTTTGGAACAAACTGAGATAAAATTCTCGTTTTTGGGGAAATTGTAGGTATTCGAAGTGGCAACCATCAGCATCCAAACACTATCGATACCGCCGAACTGCTCCACGAACTAAGTTCTGCAATATGTCCAATGTGATAACTGCACATGACGTTAAATTTCGATTTGCTCTCGTAGCACATCCAGCGTAGCTGGCGTTTCCCGATAAGCAACATCCTTTAGGGTCCCCCATAGGTAGAAATTGGTGTCAGGTCTGGGGACCGTGCTGGGTACTCGACAGCACCTCTTCGACCAATCCATCGTCCGGGTAATGTTTCATCCAGATACACCCTGACATCTCAATGATAGTGGGCTAGGGCGCCATCTTTTGCAGATAAAATCTCTCGTTTCCATACAGCTCTCGGATGGTAGGTACGTTGTCTGAAGCTTCTCGAGATATACCGCACCGGTAACTCTGCTTTCAAAGAAGAACGGCCCAATCAAACTCGGAGGACAAACCACATCACACATTAAGTTCCGGTAAATTTACGGCTTTGTTGTCTCAAGTGAACTTTAGTGCTAATTTGTAAGAATTTCATTATTACTATTATTATTATTATTATTATTATTATTATTATTATTCTCTTTTAATGCTCTACTATACATTGGTGCGATCGAAACCCGAATAAACTTCTGCAGCTTGGAGCTCGATTACAACTACTGATTCGGCTAAATTATAAAATATACAAAAGAAAATTCACATCTTTATGTTCATTCAGATGTCTGCCCATTAATTCCGGGTATAGTTATGACCAGAGCTAGAAACTTGGTATCAAAACTGTTAACTTGTGTGAGCTTGGACTATATCTCTACCGAATGAAAAGTAGTAGCGCAGCTCTCAATGTCATTGAACCAGAACGACAAACATGTACAGTAAATTGGTTTAGTTTGTGGGTAATGTAATGGCAAATGGTCAGACGTGGCGAAAATGCAATCGTGCGCCGAGCCACTGTGTAACCTGCAACATGCATAGCACCTATTGAGGGAGGCGGACACCCGAAGGTGAAGTGAAGCAACTCTCTGACTTATTAACGGGTTTTCATTTTCCTTACGTCAAGCACTTAAATATAATTTTATACAGTACAAGGCTACAAACTAGTGTTTAGTACGTGTAACGAAGAAAGAAATGAATAAGAAAACATAGGACACATTATCACAACCTAAAATTAACTGTCTTCAGAATGTCTCTGCGACAGAGTTTCAAAATCAGGAATTATGTCACTTACTGCCAGTCGTAGTTGATCACGAAGGTATTTGTCTGTCAGTCATGATCTAAATTTGGTTTTTACTATTTTCATTGTTGAAAGTAATTTTTCAGAAACATAAGTTATAGAGAACATGGCTTCAACAGAGCAAGCGAAAGAACGAAGCTTCGGATATTTATTTTTTGGCAAAGATTTGAAAAGTTCAACATTTGTCAAGTCCTTACATCTAGCTTTCATTTAACATCACATTGTAAATCTGTACAGAGATGATGATGATGATGATGATGATGATGATGATGATGATAACACTTAACCTTTCAATGTTTCATCAGTAACATGTAGTATAATGCCGTTTTATGTTATACAACCGTTTTCCTCGTAATACTTGTGAACAAATCATACATTTAATATTCTCATCATATTGGCAGCAAAAAATGCGTCCTCCAATTCTACTTGAAACTTTCGATTTTGTAGAGGTACATGGTTTCGAGAGAGACATTGCGACGATACGCCACTCGCAGGTCAGACACAAATGGAATGGTGTTTGACTCCAGTGAGTGAGAGGGTGGGGGTTGTGGGAGATAGGAAGCAAGAGAAATGTACAGCTATCATTGCGAGCCACAATGTGCTCGTGAGTCACATTTTCGCATAGGTGATAAAAATTGTAAAGTAAAGCAGATCTGGGGAAATATAGAATTGTAACAGATCTGTCTTACATAAATATGGTGGACGAATAAATATCATATGTATCATCCCATACAGCTCACATTTGTTCATAAATAATGTAGAAGAATAGTTACTTATTAATTTCTGTCTTCTATTCATCTTAAAGAAAAACTTTTATAACAGCGAAAAACCGCTACGAACTTCTTCCATCAATAGATTAATCAACTGAATGGCCATTAGCTTCAATACTGTCTAGTCCTTTTTTTTTAGATATGGGAAAGGATGTAGAGTGGAGATGCAGATATGATACATTCCACATGCGAACAATTCATCACATGCTATTTATTAGAGAGAAGTGAAGGGGTTATTCTGAACATAGCTGTCTGTTTTACTACAAAAAATTCTCTACTTTTTTGTTCGGAATTATAACGTCGGATAAACTACGCCGCAGTAACGGAATATTTGAAAGGATCGCTAGGAAATAGGTCGACAGGTACACAGAAATGCTGGGATACAGTAACCGAATACCTTTACGTATAAAAAGCTTCGTTTCAGTATTTATATATATACCTTTGACACGGTATTGAGTGTGGAATTCTACGAACAACGTATGTTCTAAGGGACTTTGTAAGGAAAATTTTGAAATGTAAGCCATTGTGACTCTCCGGATGGCAGTAGGCTTGTGTGACGGTTCTGATTCTATAGTGTCAGTTGCAAGAAGCAGTCCCGCAATACATTACTGTATTCATCTATAGATAGGTAAAAAAATTAATACTATTTCGAATATTCGAAATATCTCCTGCCTCTACACTCTGCAGGAATCGTTGGGAAAATAAAACTAATGCAAAGGGAAAACATTTCCTTCTAATTTTTTCATGGCTGAATATACAGGGTGTGTCTGAAAGACGTGCACAAACATCGACATTGGGGTCTACCTACGAAAGCAATAAACAATGTTCATATAGTATAGGTAGATACAATCATTGATTAAATGGGAAAATATATGGCAAATACTATTAGTAGATACGAAGTTACATTACTCAGAAAGTATTAAATGTATAAATTAGCCTGTTGATGCTATACACGTATCTGCAAGTCTAAGGGCCGATATCTTCTATCTTTGACCCGTTTTCGGGCCATGGCCTCCCCAATTCTTTCTCTCCATTCTTCTCTATCCCTTGCTGCCATCTTCCAGTTCCGCAATCGCAGCAAACTGGTAGTATCTTCTTGAACCATATCCTCCCATCTATTCCGTGGTCTTCCAACAGGTCTTCTTTCTCCATATTACCCCTCTAAAGTAATCCTTGGCCGATTTCACCAACATTAACTAATGGAAAATTTTCAAATAAACTCTATACCTCTTTTATTAAACAACAAAGAGGATATTTTTAGCAATTCTATATTTACTGTATTATTATTATTATTATTATTATTATTATTATTAATATTAACTTATTATTATTATTATTATTATTATTATTATTATTATTATTATTATTATTATTATTATTACTATTATTTTAACGTCAAGTTCGTAGTTTATTACGATATAAAAGAAAGCAAAAAGGAATGATGATAAAGTGTGGAAACAAGACAGGGAAAGAAAGAAATTAAGAAGATATAAAGATATAAAAAAGAGGAAAAGGAAAGAAAGATTAAAAGTTTATAGTAGCTTAGCCAGTTTTGTTCGTAGATGGACAAATGTAAAAATTGAATTCAAGAACAAGTCAATATGGGGTAGATACGAGAAATAAAAAAGAAGCCTACAATACAGTAGTAAATAGAAACGAAAAGGATCAAATGAAATTAATACGAGAGGTAGGCCTAAACGACTATACCTATATGTTTTTATTTTGAAGTTTGTTGTTTACATACGATACTTAACTTAATAGAAAAAATGGATAATATCAGAGACAGATAGAGAGACCCGAATGTTAGGAGTGACATTCATGTGTTTAATTTACGTTTTGTTTACGTACTTCACCTCTGAATATACACTTCCACCCGGCGTGTTTGAACGTGACGTTTCAACCGATTACACACGACAAATAGCATGTTATTCTAGTGTGCAATGTGACGGTAAATCCATCCGAAACACGCATTTAATAATAAACGTTTCCACCTGATACATTTCTTTTTTTAGAACTCTGTATTTAAAATTTTCGGCTTCAGTTTTTTATCATTGAATAACGATATTATTTGAGGGTTACTATCACGAAATAGATTTTCACGTAACACTGACTCAACTCCGTTTTTGGATGCTAATAATTTAACATCTAAGGCTTATAAGAATGTGTTAATGTAACTGAAATAATAAAGACTTACGTATTCAAAGATGATGTTTATTCTATTCTAAAAATAAGGGAACAATAATGCGTTTTTCCTAGAGAAACTCTTATACAATCACTCGGGTATTTTTTAGAAATTTACGAGTTTCAGAAACATTGTATTCCATAGAAATCTTCTTCTAATGAAAGGGTTAAATAGTCTCTTTAAACATTAGGGATGAGTTTTTTTTTTTTTTGCAAAAAATGGTCAAAAATCAATTTTCGTTTTTTTTTTCTTTTTTCATGAAAATATTCCTCTGGCACTTAGGAAGTTGATAGTAAGAGATGTTTTGCCCCCAAGTAGTTCTTGTAGTCCAGGAGCGATTTTATATAGGTTTGCTCCATATGTCAGTATTTTATCTATTTAAAAAATTACCTTGTTGTCGAAATTACATTTATGATCTTTAAAATGATTCATTCGCATTCAGTTTCCACCAGATTCAATGCAAATACTCGTACTTACCCATAAATATTTATTTATTTATTTATTAATTAATTTATTTATTTATTTATTTATTTATTTATTTATTTCTTTATTTGTTTGTTTTTGTTTGTTTGTTTGTTTTGCTAATAATTGTAACATAAAATATAATATATACAGAAAAACTTTAACTCGCCCCTGAAAGAGCAGAACTCGTGCTCAGGGGCGAATTCCTGAATTGAAATTAACAATTATACAATACAATTTGTCTTATGTATATAAATTTAAGTTTACAATTTTTCAATTTTTATAAATCCCTTACATAACTTTTTTAATTTAATACTAGAACCATTAGAATTGACAAGATTAGATATTTAAATATAAATTTGTTATATATTCTTGGGCCTAAATTAGTACTATGATTAAATACTGTAACAGTGTTGCATTTTGGTTCAAACAATCTTAAAGAATTCATACCTTTTGTTTCATAACTATGAGAATACAATTCAAAATTATTTCGATTTTTATGTATGAATTTTATTAATACGATATAATAAATTTGCCTTACGTTAAGTACATTAAAGTCTAGAAACAAATTTTGAGATGGAAAATCAATAGGTTTATGAAGACATATTTTAATTATTTTCTTCTGTAATAAATAAAGTGGATTAAAATTGGATTTAAATGAGCTACCCCATCCTATAATTCCATACATAATTACCGATTGAAATAAAATTAAATATATTGTACGTAATAAACTTATTGACAAGTAATTCCTCAATAAAACAAAACAATATACTATTTTACGTAATTTATTACAAAGGTAATTAATGTGTTGGTTCCATTTCAAATGATTATCGAAAATTATGCCTAAATACTTAACTTCAGAGGACTCTTTAATAATCGGACATTTACACTGTATAAGACAACAATTAGAATTATGTAATTTAATACTTAATATAGATGTAGGAGGTTTGTTACATTTTTCAGACAATGAGAATGGAATAATTATAGTTTTATTTTGTTGATAGAAAGATAATTTATGTCAAACCATTTTTTTATTAATTTAAGTGCATTATTTGAATTATTATATGCATCATACCAAGTTTTTCCACCAAAAAGTAAAACTGTGTCATCTGCATAAGAATAGTGAACACCATTGTATTGATGTAAATCAATTTTTAATTAGTCATTGATATATATTAGCAGAGATCTAATATTGAGGAAAGTTAACCCTTTGCAGCATAGTGGTTGTTCAAAAGAACCACAGTTTTCTTTTTTTATCTAAATTTTATGGCACAGATAATCCACCAAGGAACCACTTCTTGAATATACATAGAGGTGTCATCTGTGTTTTGAAATTGTGTGCAAAGTTAAAATGTTGAAAAAAATCGATCGAAGCTTTGTTACGATCCATGAAATCAAAAAACATTAAAAATTAATTTGTGCTGCAAAGGGTTAAGTATCATCGGAATTAGAAGCTAAAAAAATATTATGTTAGCAAAAAAATATAAATGAATAAATGTCTTGTTTTCAAAAATATATTCTGCCTAAACTAGCTTAGTATCATGAATTTCTCATCGTTAAAATTTTGCTCGTGAATCAAGGTCCATTTGAAAAATATGAACTTTCTGTATTCAAATCTAATGCACATGGAACATTTTGATTAGGTTAATTAAAACAAAATTAACTTCGAAACTAACAGTCGAACGGAGGTCAGAATTTGCACAGACTTATTCTTAATGCGTCTAACAGACAGTTAAAAAATTAAAGAAATCTGGTTGAAATTGTAATCATTTGAAAAGTCATTCTTAGTGTCCCATAAGGATAAATTTTCATGCTCAGGACGAGAATCGAATCCGAGATCTTATGACTTGTAGCCAGGATTGGTAACCGCTAGACCACTAAGCCATATGTTACACAATCTGCATATTTATATCTTCATTATAACAACATTGATAGATAACTTCGCCTGTTGTGTATGCAACTAGCAGAGCCTTGGTCCATCTAAGGTGCATTGTATTCTACGAATACTACTAGAAAAATTATCACATTCTACACTGCCATTTGGTATTCTATGGCAGTCTACTACAGCTTTACAGCACACTGTCCTACATTTCGAAATCCTACTCTTATATTTAACACTAGCCGTACCCGTGCGCTCCGCTGCACCCGTTAGAAATAAATATAAAGTAATTACATAATTAAAATAGGACGTTTGATCCAGGGAACATTCGTTTTTGATAGAAGAATAAATCGTTTAATATGTTACTTAATTTAAATTGTATTTAGATAATTAAAATGAGATCATTTTGTTCCAGAGACCACTCATTTGGTCATAAAAATTATTTTAGGAAATACAGGAAACGAATGTACAGAATAGCCTATCAAGTTTTCTGTGCATAAGAAGCTATTTTAATCTTACCTGTCCTCGATTCACTCAGAAGTTACTGTGATAACATTATAGCATTATGTCCATCTAGAGAAACTACACTTTCCAATGGTGAATTAATAATTAATTATACAAATCGGTTAATTTAGCTTCCGATATTACTTCATACAAACACAGAAACATTCTCTGTAGGCTAAGTTTCATAGCTTTCGATTGTTGTTGTCCAAGGCCCCTTATAGACGAAGTCATTTGTTTTTTATTTCATTACACCGCCTTAGATGGCGTTGTTATTGTAATTTTGAAACTCATTTATCTCATTAAATATCAGTCCTGTCAAAAGTTTTCATGGAATAAAACTTATCGGAAATTATTGTTAAAGAGACTTTTGCAATGTAATATTTTTCATGAATATTAATAATAAGGGAGATATTTCGATTTATTTAATTCAGGCCCCCTTATAACCTCCCTTTGAATTAAAATATTTTGAATGCCATATAGCCTAAATTCTAAGTTACAACGAACTTAATTTATATTCCAATTTTTATATAAATCGGTTCAGCCATTATCACGTGAAAAGGTAATAAACATCCAGACAGACAGACATACAAACAAAAATTTCAAAAAAGCTATTTTCGGTTTCAGGGTGGTTAATTGTATATGTTAGGACCAATTATTTTTGGAAAATCGAAAATTACCAGAAAAATTTCGGCTACAGATTTATTATTAGTATAGATTCCTTCCTTGAAACCAAGCTTTTAAAACAGGTAGTGTTTCACTCGTCTCTGTTCGCTGTACTAAAATAATGCCGGACCGCTTTACGACCTATTGGAATTGACATTAATGACACATTATTAATTAATAGAGCTGACAGCAGTTATTACACTCGCATAACTCATGAACGTCCCTCAGTAATGAGCTAAACCGCCATGAGTTCCTACAGATGTACTGTGTATTAGTTTAGCTCATTGTCCCGTTTCACTCAGATTTACACGCGGCGAGGGAATTCCGTGCAGATTTATGAACCAGCGTCATTATAGAGTGATATCTAAATTACGACTTAGTGCGCTTGAGCCCTCGTCCTGCAATCAACTCTAACGTTATGTCGAAGTAATCGTCCTGAGTTCGTATCTCGCCTAGAGAATAGGGCAGGCTCGGCTAATTTCTTGACACGAAGGTTTTGGTGCAAGACCAAGGCTCATATTAAAAAAAAAAAGAATATTTTAATGTATTTGTGTCCTACAAAAGTTCGAACATGAGAAGGATAATCAAAATGTTACAAACTTTGTGCGAGATCGTGCGTATTTGCTTGTTTTCCGCACAGTACCAATACGCGGTAAGTGTGAAATACCACATTCAGTATTCCCAACGTAACACACATAACAATTTCCCTCTTCTTACCCCTTTAGCGCGACATTCATTTTACTGCTTTAGGCTTTTAACATATTATTTTTAGAGACGTTTAACATAGTAATAATTATAAATTGGAAACTTACCACTGCAATTTCACCTAAATTGCACTGTTAATTATTGGTTTTAAATATTTGCAAAAATTAAGTAAAGTCTACTACTCCACGAAACTTATTGCATTCCTGATACAAGTAACATTAAGGAAGCCGTGAAAAAATCAACAAGATTCCAGATGCCGATGTTATTACTGCAATATATTATAGAAATAATATTGTTAAAATATTAAAATGAAAAATAAATCATTACATAACCTTACGATTTGTTTTAAGTTCGCATTTATAGACTGGGGGAAAAAAAGACAGACGTATATCACGGCCTGATGGAGTATAGTAAACACAGAAAACATTTTATATCAACAATGTTGATGAAAGATATTTTGACTTTCCGAAGTTGCCGTCATTAAACAGAAACCAACATGGAGATTTCATTGCAACTAATTAGAAATTCGTCTTTCAGGTATGTAATAAACGATCTTCGCACAAAATAATGTACGATACACGAGCGGTATGTTTGTTTTCATGTTCTCGGAAATTAAAAAAGCGCAACTACGTTTCGGTTTTTCAATATTTTCCTCGACCATGAAAACGTCAACATACCGCTCTTGTAACGTATATTACTATTGTCTTATTTCATATGAAAAACTAATTGCAAGAACTATGCTAAAATCCTTAAGCGGTTAAAACATGAAAGGGTGGGAGTGGAGGACAGCGAATATTTTTATAAAAGGTGGAACAAACACGACAGGCCTCCTCCTGCAGAGCGAGCATGGGCGAATATCGAACTTCACCATACTCGACAGTCTTGAACCAAACATAGCGCCTGTAATGCACGACGCTATAGTCCCGTCGCTCTAATTTCCGGCAGCCAATCGCGTTGCAGGTCGACTACATTTAAACGTGTGCGTCTTGTCATTCGCTTATGACGTTATTCATTTCCTAAGGCTCGATAAATACTTAATATAATCGCCCGCCATTTTGGCTCTTTCGTTGGCGTTCGCAGAAAGCACACGAAGACGTTATTTGCCGCTCAATTATTTGCTCAATTACAGTCCGTTTGATTTATTATCATGGGAGCTACGACATGATAATGTTTAACGGTGTGGCAAATAGATTCCTCGTATGGTAGCTCGGGAACGAAAGAACAAAAATGGCGAACGATACTACCTACCTAGACTTTATAGAGACTTCACTTCCTAAGACGTAAGCAAAGAGGAGGAGTCACGCCGGGAATAACAGCGTCGCGATTATAGTACTTACATTGTTATGGTTCAGGAAGTTACATGTCAGCATTTTTACCTCAAATAAATGTATACAATAGTTACAAATAAGCAATACAAATAAAAAAAAAAAAGCACCCTAGAGAGGTTAGTATAATTTCGTGATAATGCATCAGTATTTTCTTGATAGTTCTTAAATTCAAAATATTTGGGCATATTCAGTCTAATTTTAAATTCTTCAGTCAGATTCATAACTACAACCCAAGCAATTGAAGTTGTTTCCGTATTTTCAAAGATCTTGATATGTTTGATGAAACCACTGATCACAACTAACGCACTGAATCCATCTTTCACCATGCTTGACGTCCTGGAAATTTCCTGAGCAAGATCGCAACAAATCGGAATATGTATGATAAGACTTTCTTGTGTTAAATTTTAACGTACCTTGTTAACATGTTTCTACTTATTTTGGGTCATCTTCAGAACTGGTCGTTGTTGGTCTTGGCGCCTCTTGTTTCCTGTGAGGGTGCGTTCGTAGTGTAGAGTCAAAGAGTGTATGTGTTTTGAAATTGAGTTACGTGTTGAGAATATCGTTGGGGTGTGTTTTCGTGTGTCTGTATATTTAATATTGTTCTAGTGTGTTGAGTTTCTGGCTTTATGGTTGGATGTGCAGTATTTCCATGTCTGTGTCGATGTCTCTGTGGGTGTGGTTGGCATTTGTGATGTGGTCTGCATATGTGGAGGTGTTTTGTAATTTTGTTATAATGCGGAACACATCACAAATGCCAACCACACCTACAGAGACATCAACACAGACATGGAAATACTACACATCCAACCAAAAATACACTAGAACAATATGGAATATACAGACACACGAAAACACACCCCAACGATATTCTTAACATACAACTCAATTTCAAAACACACACACTCTTTGACTCTACACTACGAACGCACCCTCACAGGAAGCAACAAGAGGCGCCAAGACCAACAACGACCAGTTCTGAAGATGACCCATAAATAGGTCGAAACATGTAAAGAAGGTACGTTAAAATTTAACACAAGAAAGTCTTATCATACATATTCCGAAGTGATACAGTGTTAAAAGTTGTATAATCAAGATGTATAGCAACATATCATTAGGCTTATCATTTGGCTTTTCTTTAATCACAGATCTTCTTTGTTTGGCTCCTGAAGATGAAAGAGAGGGGAAATGGGAGGAGAAATTTAAAAGGTATGCAAAAACGCTTCCTTGCAAAGGGAGTTCGGGGCTGAGAGAAACGGAATATGTGGGCTCCAAGCCTGTTGGACACTTGTCTCACTCCGTTGTTTCGCTGCTCCACTGAAGGAGGTATAGAAAAAAAAATGAAAATGACCTACCCCTTAGACACCACATACGAGGAGGGAGGGGGATGCGCTAATAAGTCCTTTTTTCTCAGTACTAATCTTATTTACGAAATGTTGTCCATGAAATAAGGCACTTTGAATTTCATTCATTCATCATCATCATCACTCCTTTCTTGAAAACGCGGATGCGTCCGCAGACCTTCATATCAGGATGTGTAACAACGCCTTGGTCTTCTGACGAAACTGTTAGCCATGATGCCTTGGATATTTTCAGTTAATTTATACTGACTATTACACTTTTACTGCGTCACACTACTTTCGACCAATAAAACGGCACGAAAGGACGGCTTTCAACCAATCATGGCTCCTTATCGCACAATTTTATCGCGTCTCTAGCATTTGTTTAATTTTATCGCGTCCCTAGCATTTGTTTATTTTTATCACTACCCTAGCATTTGTTTCTTTGTTTGCCAACATTTCAAACTGCACTGGTCTGGCCGTCAAAAAACAGAAAATTACAAACCACTCCATTCGATGCACATCACTTTCAAATATGACTCGCATTTTGGCATTCAAGAACAAGAATTAATAAAGATCACTGGTCATATATGAAGAGCACCATTCGGAAATCCTGAATGAGTTGAGGGATACATCATGTACACCAACGAGTTCACTTCTTTTACGCACACGTCCAATATAACATCAACTGAACCACCAACCACCAAAACATTCAAATTTGAAAATTGTACTTTCAATAATTGTTCCTTTTAAAATTATCCATGTTTATTTTTTATTTCATCATCGTTAATTAAAACGTTTCTTGTTTATTTCATCATCTCTAATTAAAACTTTTCTAACACTTATTTATTATATTTAGGTTATGTTATAGCTTCTGCTGTGTGATATTATGGATAGTCACGTATCAGAGATTGTTTAATACTAAGATTTATTGAAAATCATCTGTCAAGTGAGGTTGATTACTGGGATCCGGATGATTGAAATGGAATGCAAATGTTTTAATAAAAATGAAACTGAATCAACAAAGCCTTCTTGACTATTATCAGTCCACAGAGTTCAATGATGATTCCATAGTTGGCACAACTGATACCGGTAACAAGAAAACATCATCATAAAACACTACTGCCATCTAGCGTAATGTTGAGATGGTACAATAATACATTTGAAGACAGTTGTATTTTCGTAAGTCAATTAATATTTTATTGTACACTTTGTCACTTCTAATCATTATATAGCCTACATTCTTCTAATCGTGTAGTCAATTAAATTCCACTCGAAATTTGATTTTCTCTAGATAAATCAAAACCTCTAGTGAGATTACTGTTGATAAACATGTTTGCTGTTTGTTGTATGTTCAAGAAGTCAGAGTCCTGCATTTCAACTATTCGAAATGGCTGTGAAGGCCTTGCAGACAGGAGAATCTTATTGAGATCATCCGGTATATATGCAGGCATTACAAGATCTCACGGAAAAGATACTTAGATTTTGTTCTGGCTTATTTTTTCCTCTCACAGTCTTCTTATTGACAGACACATATTGCTTTCCTGTCACTTTCAGCTTCTTCTATTGTCTAAAAGAGCCCCTTTTTTCAGATATAGACGCACTTGTGCACTCACCATCAGCCATGTTGTCAAATCACAACTGAACCAGCTGCAAAGAACACAATCCATTGTGAAAGAAACAGTTGCTCGTCATAACACCCATTCCATCTACTAAGTGCTGTACGAATAACTTCCAATGTCATTATAACATTGCCTTTTATGGAAGTTTACTGGCGATGATACATAGCTCCTTATGAGACAATAAAATAAATGTCATCAAAATGATACCTAGCCCCTTACGATTTTCCACTCTACAATTGCAATAAACAGATGTAAACAAAAAGCAATCATTATCGATTCGACTATCAGGTTTGAGAGAGATTTACAACAGGTTTATGAAGTGCATAAAGAGAAGAAGTCAATTTATGAGCCCTGTAACTCTTATCTGGCATTGAAATATCTGTCAGAAGATAATTGGTCAGTTATTGGCTAATTATTTGGTTGTAGAGGAGGAATTTCTAAATTATCATGGACATTTCTAAGAAATCTTTAAGTTTCTCTCAACTGGTTGTGTGAAACTTCCGTTTTAATAATTAAGGATTCACACCTGTGTAGTAACGGTTAGCGCGTCTGGTCGCGAAACCAGGTGGCCCGGGTTCGAATCCCGGTCGGGGCAAGTTACCTGATTGAGGTTTTTCCGGGGTTTTTCCTCAACCCAATTTGAGCAAATGCTGGGTAACTTTCGGTGCTAGACCCCGGATTCATTTCACCGGCATTATCACCTTCATCTCATTCAGACGCTAAATAACCTGAGATATAGATACAGCGTCGTAAAATAACCTACTAAAAATAATTAAGACCTCTTTGAATATTGTTTACAATCATTTATATTTCAACCAGCCCAACAATAATTGAATTATTAATTATTCTCTTTTTTCAGACTTTATAATCCCCGTCAGAATTATTTAGTACAAATGTATATTAATTAATTTTATGTTATTTGTTTAAAAAAATTCTTCTCTTTTTTTAATTACTTTGTAAATATTTTTCTGTAATTCAGGATCCCTGTGATCACCGATATTCTTCGGTTGATGTCATTGTGATTAAATATATTATTATTATTATTATTATTATTATTATTATTATTATTATTACTCATATCTTAAATGTATACATACCTAAGACCTCTCAAATATCGCTAAAGAAACAAAACGATTTATACAAGGCGCGCCCGTATGGTTAACCGACTTACTAACTCAACTCACTATATGGCTTCATCAGCTCATCTCACGCAGCCACTATCTAAATCACCAACTCAGTTCTTCAACTCACTAACTCAACTCTAAGACTAACCATCTCAATTCACCAATACAACTCAGCAACTCAACTTAACTCACCAATTCACTTGACAAACATGACGACTCACCACTTAATAAGCCAATTCACCAACACACAGAATCAGCCGCTCAACAACTCGACTCACCATCTCGCCAAGTTAACTCATTTCGCCAACTCACCTCTATTCGTCTCAACAAGTCACCAATTCGCCTCACCAGCATTCTAAAATTTCTCAATATTTCGCTGTTAAGTTAATTTACTTACTTATTTATTTGTTATTTTTTATTTATGTATTTATTTAGTTATATTTATTTACTTACGGTCTTATTAATAAAAACCCTATATACAGACGTTTAACTGTCTTATACTTATACAATGAGTAGCTCGTTTATAAGTCGTGTGTAAATTCCTTACTAATAATCACTACATACGTCGTGTATAACAGTATAACTGTTACACAGCTGCGTCATAGTTTCGTCATTACTTCATTACGAAAGGTAATAGAATATCTGAGGTTCTGTATTGCATCCGGTAGAGCGCTCTAGTGTGGCGTGTTAAGTATCGATAGTACAACTGGCTCTGTTCGATTACCACACTATATTTTGATCAAAGAGCTACAAGCTACAGCAATATTATTCTAATTATTCTGTGCTCTTTGGTTTGTTCTTCTGTGGTTACAAGGCAACAATCATCATAAAATGACAGTCGATACGAACAGCTGTTAGAGGGGCGGCCATTTTTTCTTTATATACAACGCTTAAACGAGGGGCTTCGTGTATATTACTGCAAAGCAATTCCCATCGTATAGTTACAGACTGTTTATACATCCATAGCTTATGCATGGTTTATTAGTGAAGTTTTCTGTCTCAACTCTGCATAAGTCTCGTATAAAAACTGTATACGGTTTATTAGTAAATGCCCATTCACAATGAAAATTAAACATAACCGTAACATAAACACAGAAGTTTGCGCCCAGGCTACCAAATGGGATCATTCACAATGATTCACATAAGCATTGACATAAACATTACCGTAAGACGTTAACATGAAAGTTTGCAAACTCCAAACTTTCATGCTTATGCTCACGTGATTTGCAAACAGAACACAATCGTGGAGCGCTGAAGTATACGACAGAATATGAGGAAATGGCGTCGTTGTTATGTTTCCATGATTACCAAGTTTGTTTGCTGTTATGTTTATTTCCCATCGTGAATGATGGTATGACTTCTTGATTTTACCGCAACGTTTATATTCTTAAGTTAACGCTTACGTTATGTTTATTTCCCATCGTGAATGATGGTATGACTTCTTGATTTTACCGCAACGTTTATATTCTTAAGTTAACGCTTACGTTATGTTTATTTCCCATCGTGAATGATGGTATGACTTCTTGATTTTACCGCAACGTTTATATTCTTAAGTTAACGCTTACGTTATGTTTATTTCCCATCGTGAATGATGGTATGACTTCTTGATTTTACCGCAACGTTCATATTCTTAAGTTAACGCTTACGTTATGTTTATTTCCCATCGTGAATGATGGTATGACTTCTTGATTTTACCGCAACGTTCATATTCTTAAGTTAACGCTTACGTTATGTTTATTTCCCATCGTGAATGATGGTATGACTTCTTGATTTTACCGCAACGTTCATATTCTTAAGTTAACGCTTACGTTATGTTTATTTCCCATCGTGAATGATGGTATGACTTCTTGATTTTACCGCAACGTTCATATTCTTAAGTTAACGCTTACGTTATGTTTATTTCCCATCGTGAATGATGGTATGACTTCTTGATTTTACCGCAACGTTTATATTCTTAAGTTAACGCTTACGTTATGTTTATTTCCCATCGTGAATGATGGTATGACTTCTTGATTTTACCGCAACGTTCATATTCTTAAGTTAACGCTTACGTTATGTTTATTTCCCATCGTGAATGATGGTATGACTTCTTGATTTTACCGCAACGTTCATATTCTTAAGTTAACGCTTACGTTATGTTTATTTCCCATCGTGAATGATGGTATGACTTCTTGATTTTATCGCAACGTTTATATTCTTAAGTTAACGCTTACGTTATGTTTATTTCCCATCGTGAATGATGGTATGACGTCTTGATTTTACCGCAACGTTCATATTCTTAAGTTAACGCTTACGTTATGTTTATTTCCCATCGTGAATGATGGTATGACGTCTTGATTTTACCGCAACGTTCATATTCTTAAGTTAACGCTTACGTTATGTTTATTTCCCATCGTGAATGATGGTATGACTTCTTGATTTTATCGCAACGTTTATATTCTTAAGTTAACGCTTACGTTATGTTTATTTCCCATCGTGAATGATGGTATGACTTCTTGATTTTACCGCAACGTTTATATTCTTAAGTTAACGCTTACGTTATGTTTATTTCCCATCGTGAATGATGGTATGACTTCTTGATTTTACCGCAACGTTTATATTCTTAAGTTAACGCTTACGTTATGTTTATTTCCCATCGTGAATGATGGTATGACTTCTTGATTTTACCGCAACGTTTATATTCTTAAGTTAACGCTTACGTTATGTTTATTTCCCATCGTGAATGATGGTATGACTTCTTGATTTTACCGCAACGTTCATATTCTTAAGTTAACGCTTACGTTATGTTTATTTCCCATCGTGAATTATGGTATGACTTCTTGATTTTACCGCAACGTTTATATTCTTAAGTTAACGCTTACGTTATGTTTATTTCCCATCGTGAATGATGGTATGACTTCTTCATTTTACCGCAACGTTCATATTCTTAAGTTAACGCTTACGTTATGTTTATTTCCCATCGTGAATGATGGTATGACTTCTTGATTTTACCGCAACGTTTATATTCTTAAGTTAACGCTTACGTTATGTTTATTTCCCATCGTGAATGATGGTATGACTTCTTGATTTTACCGCAACGTTTATATTCTTAAGTTAACGCTTACGTTATGTTTAATTTTCATTGTGAGTGAGCCTTAAGACTGTTATTGTTTTATTTATATAATTTTCACAGTATTTGGCAGTCACTATTGAAATTATATTAGAAACAAAGTATAGAAAGCAAAATCTATTAAATACATTAAACAATACCCGAGCACGAGCATATGCTCATTTCGGGTATCTATCCAAATGTAAATTCAAATGTAAATTGTAAATAAAAATTGTAAATACCGATAGGCCTACTGAGTATATTAAACACTGAAACATAAAATTAAGATCAAATCAAATGAATTCATCGCCACATGGCCAGTGCTCGTGTTTAGGGGTTCAATATTGCATTATAGATTGGCACAAAGAGGAAAAAATAAACGATATATAATATAATATGGGTATAATAAGTAGGCCTAATTAGAATTGAAATAGTTTATAATTAGCATTCGAAATAACCGTCTAGTAACCCCAATCGCATCTAAGTCAATGGGAGTAATTTACATTTATGAACTGAAGTTATTTTCTCCGGAACTGTTTTGTAAACGACTCTCCTCTGAAACTCCTGAATACCTGCAATTTGTTGATATTGTGGAAGGGAAATGAGAAAATTAGCTGTGCGGATCTGCCTACTGAATTCAGAATCATTAACATATTTTAATTTGTTTTCTTCACGCATCCCGTCCCACTTATTCTGCGAGCTGCCAGCAGTCCACATCTGCTTACAAAACTGTTCAAACACGAAGTACCTGCGACAGTGTTTAACTTGCGACCCTGTTAAAATCTGCACAACCGCCCAAGGCAATGTACACATGAACCAGCATCATGTTTCTTTTAGAAAACAACGCAGTGACTAGGAGAAAATACGAGAAAAAATGAACAAGTTTCATCCAAAAACAAGTTTGAACTCGACATTCCTGGACCTTGGTGCTAGAAAGCGAGATTATGATGCCGTGTACTCGGGTTTGATTCCCGTTATCAATGGAACGATAGGCTACTCGTGCTGGACAAATACTAAGGCCACCGACACTGTCGGGTCCACACCTGAGGATTAACGGTCAGCGCTTCTGGCCACGAAACTAGGTGGCCCAGATTCGAATCCCGGTCGGGGCAAGTTATCTGGTTGAGGTTCTTTTTTCCAGGGTTTTCCCTCAACCCAATACAGCAAATGCTGGGTAACTTTCGGTGTTGGACCCCGGACTCATTTCACCGGCATTATCACCTTCATATCATTCAGGAAGAAACGCACCTTCAAGACTAGTGTACGAGATGGCTAGAGAAACTTTCTACGTAGAAGACATCAGACTCCAAATACTACTGCAATCGACAGAGCCCTACAAAGACCTCCTACAGAGAAGAGAAGATAAACGCCGTACGATAGACCCCGGTTTCTACGCCACAGGTGCTATGGTAGATAGGAACTGGACTAAAGAAAATCAGACTCAAAGACATGCAATAACCCGCTTCGCGATACATGGTTTTCACCATAAGTTGTGCAAGACAAAAAGTTACCACGAACCGTGTGAAAGTTGTGTATGTGAATTGTGCAATTTAAAATGTGAAAGATACCATCTAACAAAGTGCAAGAATAACGATAAGACGCTAAATGAACACGCAAAGAACTGATCTAAACAAGATCTAAAATGCCTTATCAGGCACACCTTTATTATTATTATTACTACTGTATTATTATTATTATTATTATTATTATTATTATTATTATTATTATTATTATTATCTGAGATCGAACCCTGGAAGGTCCGGGGTTCGATCCCAGGTGGTGACAGGATTTTTTCTCGTTGCCAAACTTTCAGAATGGCCCCAAGGTTCACTCAGCCTTCTATAAAATTGAGTACCGGGTCTTTCCCGGGGGTAAAAGGCCGATCACACCACCTCATTCTAGTGCCGAGGTCATGCAAAGCATGGGGCTCTACCTCCATGCCCCCCAAGTGCCTTCATGGCATGTTACGGGGATACCTTTACCTTTTATTATTATTATTACATTCAGACGCTAAATAACCTAGATGTTGATACAGCGTCGTAAAATAACCCAATTAAAAAAAGACACTATCCGAAGTAAGCGAGTGAGACTCTTGCTTCGGGCTGTGCTGGGACTTGGGTTCGAATCCCTTTGGAATGATTTCCAGGTTGGATTTCCGAGGTTTCTCGAGCTGTAAGAAAGTATCGGGTACTGTTCGTTCACTGATGTTTTAGCCAGAGGCAAGGTAGTAGGCGCTATCTGTTCAAGTTGAATCCAATGAACTGTATCGGCACATGACAGTTACAGCAAAGCAAGCGCGGTTGCAAGATGTTACTTGAAGAAGACACTAGTTAGTACGAGCTAAAACTAACTTGGGAGTCTGCGTCTCCAAATATTGATGGTGATTATTAAAATGAACGTTGTGTGTCGCCAATTGAAAGCGGTAGTCAGTTAAAATCATTCAAAAAATATATAAATATTTTAAGGAGAGAGTAGAACAATGCCGTGACCCTTTTGCAGAAACCATAGCTGCGACAGGAGTATCGTGCTGAATGTGGATTGAGTGGTCTTGGAGTATGGGTATTCGTATTCAGTACCCATTGTGTTGCTGCGGAGAGCAGTAAGAATTTTGTCTATAATATATGCAGTCTGATTTGCATAAAATTCATGCAATTGTTTTCTTCAGCATTGAGTGCGGTACTGCTGTCACAGGTATGGTTTTACTAATGGGTCACGGAATTATGCTCCCCCTCCTCCCCCCAAAAGATATTCATATAATATTTTGAATGATTTTAGCTCACTATGTAGGCATATATACGTCTATGGTTTATTGCGTCCAAATTGGTAACACACAAAGTTCATTATCATCATCATTATCAACAGTTCGAGAGTTTATTTAGGTTCTTTGTTTGCTTTGTTTGTTTAGTTAGTTTGTTTAGTTAATTTTTTTGTTCACTGTAGTTAGTATGTTTAGTTAGTTTGTTTAGTTAATTTTTTTGTTCACTGTAGTTAGTATGTTTAGTTAGTTTGTTTAGTTTATTTCTTTAGTTTGTTTAGTTAGTTTTGTTTGTTTCCTTTGTTTCTTTACTTACTTACTTACTTACTTACTTACTTACTTACTTACTTACTTACTTACTTACTTACTGGCTTTTAAGGAACCTGAAGGTTCATTGCCGCCCTCAAATAAGCCCGCCAGCGGTCCCTATCCTGTGCAAGATTAATCCAGTCTCTATCATCATATCCCACCTCCCTCAAATCCATTTTAATATTATCCTCCCATCTACGTCTCGGCCTCCCTAAAGGTCTTTTTCCCTCCGGTCTCCCAACTAACACTCTATATGCATTTTTGGATTCCCCCATACGTGCTACATGCCCTGCTCATCTCAAACGTCTGGATTTAATGTTCCTAATTATGTCAGGTGAACAATACAATGCGTGCAGTTCTGTGTTGTGTAACTTTCGCCATTCTCCTGTAACTTCATCCCGCTTAGCCCCAAATATTTTCCTAAGCACCTTATTCTCAAACACCCTTAACCTATGTTCCTCTCTCAGAGTGAGAGTCCAAGTTTCACAGCCATACAGAAGAACCGGTAATATAACTGTTTTATAAATTCTAACTTTCAGATTTTTCAACAGCAGGCTGGATGATAAGAGCTTCTCAACCGAATAATAACACGCATTTCCCATATTTATTCTGTGTTTAATTTCCTCCCTAGTGTCATTTATATTTGTTACTGTTGCTCCAAGATATTTGATTTTTTTCCACCTCTTCGAAGGATAAATCTCCAATTTTTATATTACCATTTCGTACAATATTCTGGTCACGAGACATAATCATATACTTAGTCTTTTCGGGATTTACTTCCAAACCGATCGCTTTACTTGCTTCAAGTAAAATTTCCGTGTTTTCCCTAATCGTTTGTGTATTTTCTCCTACCATATTCACGTCATCCGCATAGACAAGAAGCTGATGTAACCCGTTCAATTCCAAACCCTGCCTGTTATCCTGAACTTTCCTAATGGCATATTCTAAAGCGAAGTTAAAAAGTAAAGGTGATAGTGCATCTCCCTGCTTTAGCCCGCAGTGAATTGGAAAAGCATCAGAAACTGACCTATACGGACTCTGCTGTATGTTTCACTGAGAAACATTTTAATTAATCGAACTAGTTTCTTGGGAATACCAAATTCAATAAGAATATCATATAATGCTTCCCTCTTAACCGAGTCATATGCCTTTTTGAAATCTATGAATAACTCATGGACTGTACCCTTATACTCCCATTTTTTCTCCATTATCTGTCGAATACAAAAAATCTGATCAATTGTCGATCTATTACGCCGAAAACCGCACTGATGATCCCCAATAATTTCATCTACGTACGGAATTAATCTTCTCAAAAGAATATTGGACAAAATTTTGTACGACGTCAACAAAAATGATATTCCTCGAAAGTTACCACAGTTGGTTTTGTCCCCCTTTTTAAAAATAGGTACAATTATGGACTCCTTCCATTGTTCTGGTACAATTTCCTTTTGCCAAATAGCAAGTACAAGTTTATAAATTTCGCTATATAATGCACTTCCACCCTCTTGTATTAATTCTGCTGGAATTTGATCGATACTTGGAGTATCTTATTATATTGTTCAGTTAGTTTGCTTTCTTTTTTTTAGTTTAGTTTAGTTTATTTATTTTGTTTGTTTTAGTTTAGTTTATTTATTTTAGTTGTTTGTTTGTTTAGTTTGTTTGCTTAGTTTGTTATCTTGTTTAGTTAATTTGTTTGCTTTGTTCAGTTTAATTTATTTATGTAGTTTTTTTAGTTAATTTGTTCAGTTTGTTCTCTTGTTTAGTTAGTTTTGTTTAGTTTATTTATTTAGTTTGTTTAGTTTTGTTTCTTTGTTTAGTTTAGTTTATTTATTTAGTTTGTTTATTTTAGTTTGTTTGATTAGTTTGTATAGTTTATCTGTTTAGTTAGGTTTTGTTGGTTTAATTTATTTATATAGTTTGTTTAATTTGTTTGTTTTGTTTGTTTTTGTTTAGTTTAGTTAGTTTATTTTGTCTGTTTAGTTAGTTTGCTTCTCTGGTTTCTTTAAATTTGTTTAGTGTTTAATTTCTTTATTCATTTTGTGTATCTGTTTAGTTAGTTATGTGCATCGAAGTGGTCTTTTTACGATGAGGGAGAGAGAAATTTGGGTTTGAATGATGCTTTCGGATGTGGTTTATTTACCAGGTTGAATTTTTTTCCAAGTTTCTCACAACTGTAAGGCGAATTTCAGATAAACTATTCTATTGCGAATAATTCCGACTTATCTTGATATTACCAATTCCATTCACGCTAAATAATCGCTCAATTGATGCATCTTTATTACATAACAGATTGAAAATTATATTTCCTTGCATACCGTGTCTATCTATGTGTCTGTCTGTTTTAATTTTACTTCACCAATCAACATCCTTGAACTCAAAATAGGCTACTTACGTGAAAGGCAAAACTATTTCTACTACCCACATCTGAAATTCATTCCACAGCTTGTTTCTTCGTCTTATTCAACAGTTCCAAACCTGGTTTGTTTCGAGCCCAATTAAGAATGATATTTTTATGAGTCTGATAGCATAGCGTAGAATTCCACATCTGTGTTCTGAAGTATAAGCGTGTTATTTAATAAGATATTTTCCCAGTTGTGAGATCTTAGGAAAGAACACGAGATGGCATGCTACTACCACTTGTTTTTAGTTTGTTTAGTTTGTTCTCTTGTTTAATTAGTTTTGTTTAGTTTATTTATTTAGTTTGTTTTAGTTTTGTTTCTTTGTTTAGTTTAGTTTATTTATTTAGTTTGTTTAGTTTTGTTTCTTTGTTTAGTTTAGTTTATTTATTTAGTTTGTTTATTTTAGTTTGTTTGGTTAGTTTGTATAGTTTATCTGTTTAGTTGGTTAGTTTTTGTTGGTTTAGTTTATTAGTTTATTTATATAGTTTGTTTAATTTGTTTAGTTTGTTTGTTTTGTTTGTTTAGTTTAGTTAGTTTATTTTGTCTGTTTGTTTTGTTTGTTCCTTTGCTTAGTTTATTCGTTTGTTTAGTTTGTTCCTTTGTTTAGTTTGTTCTTTTCTTTAGTTAGTCTGTTGAGTTAGTTTGCTTCACTGGTTTCTTTAAATTTGTTTAGTGTTTAATTTCTTTATTTATTTTGTGTATCTGTTTAGTTAGTTATGTCCATCGAAGTGGTCTTTTTACGATGAGGGAGAGAGAAATTTGGGTTTGAATGATGCTTTCGGATGTGGTTTATTTACCAGGTTGAATTTTTTTCCAAGTTTCTCACAACTGTAAGGCAAATTTCAGATAAACTATTCTATTGCGAATAATTCCGACTTATCTTGATATTACCAATTCCATTCACACTAAATAATCGCTCAATTGATGCATAGTCATCATATAACAGGTTGAAAATTGCATTTCCTTGCATACCGGTGTCTGTCTACTTAACATCCGTGAACTCAGATACTTACGTGAAAGACAAAACCATTTCTACTACCTACATCTGAAGTTCATTCCACAGCTTGTTTCTTCGTCTTATTCAACAGTTCCAAACCAGGTTTGTTTCGAGACCAATTAAGAATGATATTTTTATGAGTCTGATAGCATAGCTTCGAATTCCACATCTGTGTTCTGGAGTATAAGCGTGTTATTTATTTTATGGTAGAGGCGGTAAAAGATATAAGATACTTTTCCAGTCGTGAGACCTTAGGAAAGCACACAAGATGACATTTTAGTACCATTTCCACATTGCATCTGGCATTATTTCCTGGTCCAGATCGTGTTTATTGCGACTCTGATGCCGACACGAGCATAAAAATACCCGCTGGTGGGCAAACCGCTCTTCAGGCTCGTTCAGGCTCACTTCAAATATTGGTAAAGCCCTTCACAACCCACATGCTGTCCACTACACCAGATACAAATTATTTCCCCCCGAGAGCTCATTAGCCGGTTTTTATGTGACTCCTACAGTTTATTAAAAGTAATTATTTTTGACATGTCTTCCACGAACTCTTCTCGAAATTTTTGCGCGCTGCAAAACAATCGCATATTAATAGCAGCGTATTGCTACTGCTATTTTAACAAGTAAAAACATGACAATTAAGACTGAAGTGCTGAAAGTATAGTGTAATTAAATTATTTCAGAAGCCCTCCTGTAGCTGGCACCAGGCACAGGCTTATTCTGCAAACTCTTGTTCAATTCCCGATATTAACTGGAGAGGTGGTTGCTGTAGTATTGAGTAATTTATTTAGCGACGTTTTCAACTCAAGAGGTTAATTCATAGTAGAAATTCAACGTGGCCGAGAAATAGCAGACAAATTTTTCTAACAGCAACAAAGTTAAAAAAATAAAAGTATTAAATCCGTGTCGCGATAGCTTATAAAGGACCAAGCTCAAAAAGCAGGCTGCTGATTCCACGTCCAGAGAGCAGAGGTGAACGATCATTCAACCAAAGTTTAAGCCACAGTCGCATTTGTCTCGTTTTGCTACTCGACTTCTAAAACTGCAACAAACTTTGAATGTAAATGTGGAAAAAAAAATGCGACAATCACATTGAACTTCAGAAATTAAGATGGTAATGGAGAAAATGAAATCAGATGTGTGTTCGAACTAATCAGTTCTGGAGAATCTCAATTTAAAGGAACGCAGACATCATATATTGGCACAGATACGTAGATGACATACTAATACCAGGACGAATAGAAGGATTCGTCCTGCTAATACTATACAAAGGAAACAAAAGACAGATCCAAAACCTACATCAACACATAAACAAAATACACCCAAAGCTACACTACACATTAGAAATTGAAAACAAAAAATCCATAAATTTTCTAGACATCACAATAACAAAAGTAGACAACAAACACACATCCAAAGTATATAGAAAACCCACAACAACAACACACATACACAACACATCCAACCACCCCACACAACACAAACAAGCTGCATTCCGAACAATGGTACACAGACTACTCAACATACCAATGAACCAACAGGATTACAACGAAGAGCTAAACACAATCAAATACATAGCACAAGAAAATGGATACAACCCTAACATAATAGACAACATAATACGTAAGACAAAACATAATCACAAAAAACATAAGAATACAACACAAACACAAGAACACAAAAAATATAAACACTAACATACGAAAACAAAAACACACACTAGATTGCAACCTCATTCAAGAAATTAAATTACAACATCGCATACAGAACAAATAACACTCTACAAAAACATCTCAACACACAAACAACACAAACAAACAAATACAACCACACAGGCGTATACAAACTCAAATGTAACACCTGCAACAACTTCTACATAGGACAGACAGGCAGATCACTTCAAACACGTTACAAAGAACATATCACAGCCATAACAAAATTACAAAACACCTCCACATATGCAGAACACATCAAAAATGCCAACCACACCTACAGAGACATCAACACAGGCATGGAAATACTGCACATCCAACCAAAAAGCCAGAAACTCAACACACTAGAACAATACGAAATATACAGACACATGACAACACACCCCAACGATATTCTCAACACACAACTCAATTTCAAAACACATACATTCTTTGATTCTACACTACGAACGCACCCACACAGGAAACAAGAGGCGCCAAGACCAACAACGACCAGTTCCGAAGATGACCGAAAATAGGTCGAAACATGTTAACAAGGTACGTTAAAATTTAACACAAAGTTCTTATCATACATATTCCGAAGTGATACAGTGTTAAGAGTTGTGTAATCAAGATGTATATTAAAGGAAGTGTTAATGGCATGGACAATGTTCAAAAAGATATTGAGTAATATATGTTCGGGAATGGATTTCAAAGAGTTGGTGCAATTCATGAAAGTTAAGTGAACAATTTATTCTAATTGATTTATATAATTCCATCGCATATTGTAAATTGTGAGCAAGGATTTAATTGTGTTATTGTTGTAAAAATTGGAATTAGAAACCGCCTTTCAGTGAAAAGTGTTAGCACTCTTCTAATAATAAATCTTGAAGGGTCTACTAGAGACCGGAGGGAAAAAGACCTTTGGGGAGGCCGAGACGTAGATAGGAGGATAATATTAAAATGGATTTGAGGGAGGAGGGATATGATGATAGAGATTGGATTAATCTTGCACAGGATAGGAACCGATGGCGGGTTTATGTGAGGACGGCAATGAATCTGCAGGTTCCTTAAAAGCCATTTGTAAGTAAGTACTACAGTACTATTATATTATTATTGTTACTAGCCGTACCCGTGCGCTCCGCTGCACCCGTTAGAAATAAATATAAAGTAATTACATAATTAAAATAGGACGTTTGATCCAGGGAACATTCGTGTTTGATAGAAGGATAAATCGTTTAATAAGCTACTTAATTTAAATTGCATCCAAATAATTAAAATGCGATCATTTTGGTCCAGAGACACTCATTTGGTGCAATGACAATTCCTTTAACATGTTTCTTAATTTTTATTACATGCAACCATAGTTTAATGAAGATTGACATCATTTAGATTTAATGTGTATATTTTATTTTACTTGTTATAGGTTTCCATTAAATTATGGTAATAACTTGATTTTAACACTTGTTTTCTACGTATTCAGTACATGGCGCTTGGCCCACTATGGTTCTGAACCCTTCAAATAACTTAAATTATATTATATAATATTACATATTATATTATATTATATTATATTATATTATAGTCTATTATATTATATTATATTATATTATATTATATTATATTATATTATATTATGTTATATTATATATTATATTATATTATATTATATTATATTATATTATATTATATTATATTATATTATATTATATTATATTATATTATATTATATTATATTATATTATATTATATCAGAGGTTACTGTAATAACATTATAGCATTATGTCCATCTAGAGAAACTACACTTTCCAATGGTGAAATAATAATTAATTACACAAATCGGTTAATTTAACTTCCGATATTACTTCATACAAACACAGAAACATTCTCTGTAGGCTATTTTTCATAGCTTTCGATTGTTGCTGTCCAAGGCCCCTTATAGGCGAAGTCATTTGTTTTTTAATTCAATACATGGCCTTAGATGGCAGTTATTTTAATTTTAAAACTCATTTATCTCATTAAATATCAGTCCTATCAAAATTTTTCAAGGAATAAAACTTATCACAAATTATGTTTAAAGAAACTTTTGTTATGTAACATTTTTCACAAAAGTCAATAATAAGCCAGATATTTCGATTTATTTAATTCTGGCTCCCTTATAACCCCCCTTTTAAATAATGAATTTTGAATGCCATATAGCCTAAAATCTAAGTTACAACGAACTTAATTTATATTCCAATTTTCATCGAAATTCGTTCAGCCATTATCGCGTGAAAAGGTAACAACCATACAGACAGACAGACAGACAGACAGACAGACATACAAACAAAAATTTCAAAAAAGCGATTTTCGGTTTCAGGGTGGTTAATTATATATGTTAGGACCAATTAGTTTTGTAAAATCGAAAATTACCAGAAAAATTTCGGCTGCAGATTTATTATTAGTATAGATTATTATTATTTGCTTTGTGGAAAGGCACTGTATTGTTCGAAACACACAAAATGGACTCAGTTTTTCGCAGCTTAACAGAGTGATGTAATCTGTCAGTCCCGTCTCGTTCCAGTGCTGTATTTTCAACGCTGAACTGTTTGTCCACCTGGTATTTTTCTTTTGTTCATGTCGTGCCTTGAGTTGTGTTGTTACTCTGCTAATTACCGCCCTCTACAAGTTTGCACAGTCTTGCGGTGTGTCGGAGCCCTTGTCGTTATATGCAGGCTCTAAAACTCGAGGCACCGCGGTTGATGTTGACTCGCTGCAGTGTGTCAAAATAAAACAACGGCTCACTTTCCAAAATGTTGTAAGCCTTCCAGCTTGATAGTTAATTACACTGAAGTTGAGTTTTCAGAGTGAAAGCAGCTTCTTTTATCGCAGGTCTTACTTTCTCCTGGGAGCTACAGTTCTCCGCGTCGTGAATTCATTACAGCATAGAAATTTCATCTCCTTTTGTCCACAGCTGGGAGCAGGGACGTTTAATTTTCACTTACTTCATTGCACCACGTATTTGCTACAACATTAAGCACGCTTTCATTATGAAACAGTGACCCAGACTGGTTTCCGTCACAAAGGCCTACATCACTGTTTCTCAACTTTCTTTGTGATGAGGCCCCACTTTTCCTATCATTCATTACTTTAGTGCGTCCCCTGGCCTAAGCTATATACTACAATGTAGGGCATAGTAATGTGAAATGTGATATCAGATGAAGAAAGAAAACAATTTAAATTTAATGCAAAATAGTAGGAAATTTAAATTTTCATGAAACTTAAATTTTATTATTATTATTATTATTATTATTATTATTATTATTATTGTTATTATTATTATTATTATTATTATTATTATTATTATTATTATTATTATTATTATTATTACATCAGCTGCTTGTCTATGCGGATGACGTGAATATGTTAGGAGAAAATCCAAAAGCGATTAGGGAAAACACGGAAATGTTACTGGAAGCAAGTAAAAAGATGAGTTTGGAAGTAAATCTCGAAAAGACAAAGTATATGATTATGCCTCGTGACCAGAATATTGTACGAAATGGAAATATAAAAATTGGAAATTTATCTTTTGAAGAGGTGGAGAAGTTCAAATATCTTGGAGCAACAGAAACAAATATAAATGATACTCGGGAGGAAATTAAACGCAGAATAAATATGGGAAATGCCTGTTATTATTCGGTTGAGAAGCTTTTATCATCCAGTCTGCTGTCAAAAAATCTGGAAGGTAGAATTTATAAAACAGTTATATTACCGGTTGTTCTTTATGGTTGTGAAACTTGGACTCTCACTTTGAGAGAGGAATATAGGTTGAGGGTGTTTGAGAATAAGATGCTTAGGAAAATATTTGGGGCTAAGAGGGATGAAGTTACAGGAGAATGGAGAAAGTTACACAACATAGAACTGCACGCATTGTATTCTTCACCTGACATAATTAGGAACATTAAATCCAGACGTTTCAGATAGGCAGGGCATGTAGCACGTATGGGCGAATCCAGAAATGCATATAGTGTGTTAGTTGGGAGGCCGGAGGGAAAAAGACCTTTAGGGAGGCCGAGACATAGATGGTAAGATAATATTAAAATGGATTTGAGGGAGGTGGGATATGATGATAGAGAATAGATTAATCTTGCTCAGGATAGGGACCAATGGCGGGCTTATGTGAGGGCGGCAATGAACCTACGGGTTCCTTAAAAGCGAGTAAGTATTATTATTATTATTATTATTATTATTATTATTATTATTATTATTATTATTATTATTATTAATTTTACTTACAAATGGCTTTTAAGGAACTCGCAGGTTCATTGCCGCCCTCACATAAGCCCGTCATCGGTCCCTATCCTGAGCAAGATTAGTTCAGTCTCTATCATCATATGCCACCACCCTCAAATCCATTTTAATATTATTCTCCCATCTACATCTCGACCTTATTGTATGGTTTCGTTTTTCGCGGTGATGGGTTATTTTTTCTTCGCCCAACCCCCAAGCTGGAGGACCACCCCTTATCGGCAGTCCACGACTGCTTATTCAGTATATTCGCAGCTACCCTCCATATTTGGAGGCCATCTCCTCTATCCGCAACCTAAGTAAGCGCCATGCCGTGGTGAGTTATTATTATTATTATTATTATTATTATTATTATTATTATTATTATTATTATTATTATTATTATTATTATTAATCCAGAAATGCATACCGGTATAGTTGCTAGTTGGGAGACCAGAGGGAAAAAGACCTTTGGGGAGGCCGAGACGTAGATGGGAGAATAATATCAAAATGGATTTGAGGGAGGTGGGATATGTTGCTAGGGATTGGATTAATCTTGCTCAGGATAGAGGCCGATGACGGGCTTGTGTGAGGGCGACAATGAACCTCCGGGTTCTCTAAAAGCCATTTGTAAATAAGAAAGTTGTTATTATTATTATCATTATTATTATTATTATTATTATTATTATTATTATTATTGTTATTAATCCAGAAGTGCATATAGAGCATTAGTTGGGAGGCCAGAGGTATAAAGACCTTTGGATAGATCGAAACATAGATTTTTTTTTTTAATTTTAGTAGGTTATTTTACGACGCTCTATCAACACCTTAGGTTATTTAGCGCCTGAATGAGATGAAGGTGATAATGCCGGTGAAATGAGTCCGGGGTCCAGCACCGAAAGTTACCCATCATTTGCTCATATTGGGTTGAGGGAAAACCCCGGAGAAAACCTCAACCAGGTAACTTTCCCCGACCTGGAATTGAACCCGGGCCACCTGGTTTTGCGGCTAGAAGCGCTGTTACTCCACAGGTGTGGACCGAAACGTAGATGGGAGAGTAATATCACAATCGATTTGAGGGAGGTGGGATATGATTCTAGAGACTGGATTAATCTTGCTCAGAATAGAGACCGATGACGGGCTTGTGTGAAGGCGGCAATGTACCTTCAGGTTCTCTAAAAGCCATTTGTAAGCAAGAAAGAGTTATTATTATTATTATTATTATTATTATTATTATTATTATTATTATTATTATTATTATTATATTTAACTGTGAAATTTCGAGTGATTTTCTGACCTTGTTATGTAACTCCTCTATTGTTCGGGCAACATTTGTTATCACATTATTCTTGTATGTATAAACTTTTTTATCATCCAGTGTTACGGAGTCGAGGAAACTGTTTCCTTTGATTCTTGTCGCTTCATTAATTCGGAACCACGCTGGGTGCTACAACTGTAGTATCAGACAATTTTCTCATCGTGAATATAGGTCAACTCACTGGATCGGTTTGTTTGCTTCTTCAACATGAATTTTACTTTTTTTAATATTCTACAAATCTACAGCCGTTAATGAAGACTTCTATCGTTTTATAAATGCATAGATTTTATAATTAAAATTATTGTACTCTTTCCCTGGTTGCGAAGCTTTGGGGTAATTGGTTATGGAACAAAATTTATCTATGCTAATAATAAATCTGTAGCCGAAATTTGTTTGGTAATTTTCGATTTTCAAAAAATAATTCGTCCTAACATATATAATTAACCACCCTGAAACCGCAAATAGCTTTTTTGAAATTTTTGTTTGTATGTCTGTCTGTCTGTATGTATGTTTGTTACCTTTTCACGCGATAATGGCTGAACGGATTTCGATGAAAATTGGAATATAAATTAAGTTCGTTGTAGCTTAGATTTTAGGCTGTATGGCATTCAAAATTCATTATTTAAAAGGGGGGTTATATGGGGGCCTGAATTAAATAAATCGAAATATCTCGCTTATTATTGATTTTTGTGAAAAATGTTGCATAACAAAAGTTTCTTTACAAATAATTTGCGATAAGTTTTATTCCTTGAAACATTTTGATAGGACTGATATTTAATGAGATAAATGAGTTTTAAAATTAAAATAACTGCCATCTAAGGCCGTGTAATGAATTAAAAAACAAATGACTTCGTCTATAAGGGGCCTTGGACAACAACAATCGAAAGCTATGAAAGATAGCCTACAGAGAATGTTTCTGTGTTTGTATGAAGTAATATCGGAAGCTAAATTAACCGATTTGTAGAATTAATTATTATTTCACCATTGGAAAGTATAGTTTCTCTAGATGGACATAATGCTATAATGTTATTACAGTAACTTCTGATATAATATAATATAATATTATATTATATTATATGTAATGTAATGTAATATTATATAATATAATCTAAGTTATTTGAAGAGTTCAGAACCATAGTGGGCCAAGCGCCATTTACTGAATACGTAGAAAACAACAAGGGTTAAAATTAAGTTATTGCCATAATTCAATGGAAACCTATAACAAGTAAAATAAAGTATACACATTAAATCTAAATGATGTCAATCTTCATTAAACTATGGTTGCATGTAATAAATATTAAGAAACATGTTAAAGGAATTGTCATTGCACCAAATGAGTGGTCTCTGGACCAAAATGATCGCATTTTAATTATTTGGATGCAATTTAAATTAAGTAACATATTAAACGATTTATCCTTCTATCAAACACGAATGTTCCCTGGATCAAACGTCCTATTTTAATTATGTAATTACTTTATATTTATTTCTAACAGGTGCAGCGGAGCGCACAGGTACGGCTAGTATTTAATATAATGATATCTAATAGGCCAAATTCTTCAACAAAATACAAAATTAATTTCCTAAAAGAATTGTGAAAATCCCTTTAACTCAGCTCCCAGCTGTTAACTAATTCCATTCCCTTCCTAGGAATTGTATTAGGTTTGAGGTTCGTGGTTGGAACTCGGTCGATGACGATGGATTTTAAGGGACCGATTGCAAATATCTGTCGTTGAAAATTGCTTTCATGTTTATAGGAACTGCTCATGTTACAGTAACATGAGGGATCACTTTAATCGTGTTGCGCATGCTAATAGGATTAACTCTGTATATTTTATCCCATCGCCTGCGCATCCCAACCAATAGGTCTGTAGTTCGATTTCCGGTGCAGGCGGAAATTTGTCTTCATTCTACGGAAGTAGGTGATACAGTTCCAGAAAAAAAAAATTGCCCACCTAAATTTTCTTTGGCAGTTTTTGAAATTCATTTTACGTCAATTGTTGTTATAACCGAAAGGCATTTGAAAAGTTACGTTGAAAATTGACCTATTTCTAATAGTAACTGAATATTTATAAATCTTGCAGTAAAGTAGAATGATGGTAAACAAAAATAAAATGCATAATTGATTTAAATAGTAATATACGTTACAAGAGCGGTATGTTGACGTTTTCATGTTCGAGGAAAAGATTGAAAAAGCGAAACGTAGTTGAGCTTTTTTAATTTCCGAGAACATGAAAACAAACATACCGCTCGTGTACCGTACATTATTTTGTGCGAAGATCGTTTATTACATACCTGAAAGACGAATTCCTAATTAGTTGCAATGAAATCTCCATGTTGGTTTCTGTTTAATGACGGCAACTTCGGAAAACCAAAATATCTTTCTTCAACATTGTTGCTATAAAATGTTTTGTGCGAGATCGTGCGTATTTGCTTGTTTTCCGCACAGAACCAATACGCGGTAAGTGTGAAATACCACATTCAATATTCCCAACGTAACACACATAACAATTTCCCTCTTCTTACCGCTTAAGCGCGACATTCATTTTACTGCTTTAGGCTTTTAACGTATTATTTTTAGAAACGTTTAACATAGTAATAATTATAAATTGGAAACTTACCACTGCAGTTTCACCTAAATTGCAATGTTAATTATTGTTTTTAAATATTTGCAAAAATTAAGTAAAGTCTACTACTCCACGAAACTTATTGCATTCCCGATAAAAGTAACATTAAGGAAGCCGTGAAAAAATCAACAAGATTCCAGATGGCGATGTTATTACTGCAATATGTTATATAAATAATATTGTTAAAATATTAAAATGAAAAATAAATCATTACATAACCTTACCGATTGTTTTAAGTTCGCATTTATAGACTGGGGGGAGAAGACAGACGTATATCACGGCCTGCTGGAGTATAGATATTTTTATTTTCTAAAGTTGCCGTCATTAAACAGAAACCAAGATGGAGATTTCATTGCAACTAATTAGAAATTCGTCTTTCAGGTACGTAATAAACGATCTTCGCACAAAATAATGTACGATACACGAGCGGTATGTTTGTTTTTATGTTCTCGGAAATTAAAAAAGCTCAACTACGTTTCGCTTTTTCAATATTTTCCTCGAACATGAAAACGTCAACATACCGCTCTTGTAACGTATATTACTATTCTGTGTTTACTATACTCCAGCAGGCCGTGATATACGTCTGTCTTTTTTTCCCCCCCAGTCTATAAATGCGAACTTAAAACAAACGGTAAGGTTATGTAATGATTTATTTTTCATTTTAATATTTTAACAATATTATTTGTATAACATATTGCAGTAATAACATCGGCATCTGGAATCTTCTTGATTTTTGCACGGCTTCCTTAATGTTACTTGTATCAGGAATGCAATAAGTTTCGTGGAGTAGTAGACTTTACTTAATTTTTGCAAATATTTAAAAACAATAATTAACATTGCAATTTAGGTGAAATTGCAGTGGTAAGTTTCCAATTTATAATTATTACTATGTTAAACGTCTCTAAAAATAATATGTTAAAAGCCTAAAGCAGTAAAATGAATGTCGCGCTTAAGCGGTAAGAAGAGGGAAATTGTTATGTGTGTTAGGTTGGGAATACTGAATGTGGTATTTCACACTTACCGCGTATTGGTTTTGTGCGGAAAACAAGTAAATACGCACGATATCGCACAAAATAAAATTTCCTCAACTGTATCCAAACTAACCCTGAGCTTTGTAGTCTGCAAGCGCACTGCCGCTGAATACTTGCGATGAATAGAATTGTCATAATCGAGGTTGTCATAAGTATCGTGTTTGTTTAATAATGACTCTTAGGTATTAATTTGAACTTATTTTCTGTACGTTATTTATTCGTCGAATGAACCATACTTTCTTACAAATGGATTTTAAGAAACCCGCAGGTTCATTGCCGCCCTCACATAAGTCCACAATCGGTCCCTATCCTGTGCAAGATTAATCCACTCTTTATCATCGTATCCCACCTCCCTCAAATCCATTTTAATATTATCCTCCCATCTACGTCTCGGCCTCCTCAAAGGTCTTTTTTCCTCCGGCCTCCCAACTAACACTCTATATGCATTTCTGGATTCGCCCATACGTGCTACATGCCCTGTCCATCTCAAGCGTCTGGATTTAATATTCCTAATTATGTCGGGTGAAGAATACAATGCGTGCAGTTCTGCGTTGTGTAACTTTCTCCATTCTCCTGTAACTTCATCCCTCTTAGCCCCAAATATTTTTCTAAGAACCCTATTCTCAAACACTCTTAATCTCTGTTCTTCTCTCAAAGTGAGAGTCCAAGTTTCATAGCCATAAAGAACAATCGGTAATATAAGTGTTTTATAAATTCTAACTTTCAGATTTTTTTGACAGCAGACTAGATGATAAAAGCTTCTTAACCGAATAATAACAAGCTTTTCCCATATTTATTTTGCGTTTAATTTCCTCCCAAGTGTCATATATACTTGTTACTGTTGCTCCAAGATATTTGAATTTTTCCACCTCTTCGAAGGATAAATCTCCAATTTTTATGTTTCCATTTCCTACAATATTCTGGTAACGAGACATAATCATATACTTTATCTTTTCGGGATTTACTTCCAAACCTATCGCTTTACTTGCTTCAAGTAAAATTTCTGTTTTTTCCCTAATCGTTTGTGGATTATCTCCTAACATATTTACGTCATCCGCATAGACAAGAAGCTGATGTAACCCGTTCAATTCCAAACCCTCTGTGTTATCCTGAACTTTTCTTATGGCATATTCTAGAGCGAAGTTAAAAAGTAAAGGTGCATCTCCTTGCTTTAGCCCGCAGTGAATTGGAAAAGCATCAGATAGAAACTGGCCTATACGGACTCTGCTGTAAGTTTCACTGAGACACATTTTAATTAATCGAACTAGTTTCTTGGGAATACCAAATTCAATAAGAACAGTATATAAACCTTCTCTCTTACCCGATTCATATGCCTTTTTGAAATCTATGAATAACTGTTGAATGAACCATAGTGAAAAATTTGTTGTGAGCTGAGACTGATTTCGAAATGTCGCTTCATATGAAGATAAAAGAAATTGCATACTCTTCATTAATTACTTCTCTTATCATAGACCCATTCTCTTCATCTGTAATCAAAATAAAAATAACACACTCAAACGAAGACAACTACGGTTTCATTCCGGAAACGAAGCGACGTGTTCCACGTTCGGTGTCAGTAATATATCTCAGAATTTTAAAAATAAAATAAAGAAAGATTAGGGTGAAGTGAAGAGCTTTGCTGAAATGTAATTTGTAATGGTGAGTAAGAAGAAATATCTTCGAGGAAAAACTTCATCTTCCTAATTTGCCCACCACAAGTATCACTTCAACCAACGCCAGGGATCGAACCCAAATTATCGAAATGAGAAACCCGCAAAACTCAGAGCAATATGACGCGTGCTCATGGAAGCAGTGAAACATCATTAGAGCTGTTTCTGTGAATGAGTTCAAAGAAATATGCACAGAAACCGCTGCCGCATATCTGCAATTACCAATGCAGAATATAATACATTATATTAATCGAAAAAGAAACGCCTCTTGATTACAATACATACTGTCACGAAGTTCCTGTATACAGATGAAATGGGTGTAGTTGATTGGTGAATGCCTCTGGCCATCGAAAATCAATGGAAAACGAAGTATGAAACATAAAACAAACTAAAAAATGTTCCAGCTTGACAAAATGTACATACAAACTGCCATAAAGCTCACTGTCAACAGAACAATTATTACTAATGTAATCCAAGTAAGACACTTCTGTTTTTTGTACTTTATTATTTAACGACGCTGTATCAACTACAGTAGCGTGCAAATTAATCCGAACACGACATATTTTTACATTTTCTCTCATTGTTGGCCTCACAGCTGCTCATACCACTTTAATTGACATCTGCAGTACGTGTAATTCCATTGTTGAAGGTCTGTCATTATTTTTTTATAATATGTGACATTTTGAATAATTTCAAGGGAAAAATTGTTCCGGGGCCGGGTATCGATCCCGGGACCTCTGGTTGAACGTACCAGCGCTCTACCTCTGAGCTACCCGGGAACTCCACCCGACACCGTCTCAACTTTTCCCTTTATATCCACACAACTCGCGTGGGCTGACGAAACGCCAGAGACCCACAACGAGTGCACACAATCTCTGTGTGACTTGGAATTGTGGTTTTCTGTTAACGTACACAGAAACGTATATATTATGCAAATCTAGTCTTTCAGGTGAAGCTCCCTGTAAAGCAGATTTGAATAATTTCAAGGGAAAAATTGTTCCGGGGCCGGGTATCAGGGGTAGAGCGCTGGTACGTTCAACCAGAGGTCCCGGGATCGATACCCGGCCCCGGAAAAATTTTTCCCTTGAAATTATTCAAATCTGCTTTACAGGGAGCTTCACCTGAAAGATTAGATTTGCATGTGACATTTTGCCTGTCGTTTTGTACTTATAAGCATTTCAGTTGTGTTGAAGACTTAATACTGCAATCCTGTGTACATTCTGTCGTCTTCACAAATGGATACAACTCCACGAAAACGGTCTAAAATTATAACATTAGCAGAACATTCTTCTATGACACAGAGGCATATTGCTGCAGAATGCCACATCGGTTTGGCTACTGTTAATTCCATCATAATACGATACAGGGAGACTGGATCCATCACACCCCAGAAAAAAGGAAACTGTGGCCGGAAAAGGAAGACTTCACCTGCAGATGATCGTTTAATTGTCAGGAAAAGTAAATTAAATCCTAGACTAACTGCTGTCGACTTAACCCGCGAATTAATGGCTACCACTGGGGCGAATATTCACGTCACAACAGTGCGGCGTAGGCTTTTGGAAGCTGGACGAAGGGCTCGTAAGCCTATTAAGAAGCAACTGCTAACCCCTATTATGTGCAAAAAACGCTTAACGTGGGCAAAATTACATCAACACTGGACAGTGAATGACTGGAAGAATGTACTTTTTTCCGATGAGTCTCATTTCGAGGTCCACGGCCACCGTGTTTCTTACATACGGAAAGGATCCGAAAAAGTAACAGCAGCTCATCTCCAACAAGCACCCAAATACCCCTCTAAAGTAATGTTTTGGGGTTGTTTTACACATGAAGGGCCTGGAGCATTAATACCTATCAAGGGAATTATGAATTCTGACAAATATATTCACTTATTGGAAACCAGAATAGTACCCCCAGCTGCAAAAATCATTTCCGGACGGCAGAGGTGTGTTCCAACAAGACCTGGCACCATGCCATACGTCTCGAAAAACTACAGAATTCTTCAACAAGAAGAATATTCAGGTACTCCCCTGGCCAGGAAACTCACCCGACATCAACCCCATTGAGAACTTGTGGTCAATTTGCAAAAGAAGAATGCAAAAAATGGATTGTTCTACAAAGGAGAAGATGATTTCTGCCCTCATTGGTGTATGGTTTCACGATGAAGAAATGAAGAATATTTGTGGGAAATTAGTGGAATCCATGCCAAATCGTCTCAGAGCTGTTATTAGGAACGAGGAAGGCCACATAGATTACTGAGGTATGTCTTTGATCTTTTTTTTTATCCCGTTTGAGTGTTTTTGCATAAGTAATTACGTTGTTCGGATTAATTTGCACGCTACTGTACTAGGTTATTTAGCGTCGATGGGATTCGTGATAGCGAGATGAGGCCGAGGATTCGCCATAGATTAGCTGACATTTGTCTCACGGTTGGGGAAAACCTCGGAAAAAACCCAGCTCAACCAGGGTAATCAGCTCAACCGGGGATCGAATCCGCGCCCGAGCGCAACTCGAGATCGACAGGCAAAGCGCCTTAGTCGACTGAGCTACGCCGGTAGCTAAGACACTTGTTAAGGAGCTGTCAGACGTCAGCAAGAACAACAGCTGATCTGGCTCAATAGCTATTGAAGATAGAATGGCAAAGTCCTGAAACACGTCTAGCTAATACGAATTTTAAGTAATCAAGTGTTTTTAATACTGTAATATTTTAATACTATGTACATTTTAATGTTTAAATTTTATGTTGATCTGAATATCGATGCAATTATTAGCGCATTTGCGACAAAGTACAGGAAAGCGACTGATCTTGATATAATTCCATTCGTGTTTAGATTTCGAACATGTAAACTTGCAGTCAACAATAAACTAATATTTGCATTGTGTCCATCCCGCACGTGACTGACTGAAAACACTCATTTTTAATTTAATTAATACGTTAAGTAAATTATAGGTACACATTGGTGAATGTTTATTGTCATCGCTTAATAACATATTATTCGTTGCACTGTTCCTCATGGTTTACAAATAATGAGCGAGATATGTACTTGCTTCTCTACTAATGAACATCCACTGATATCCATTGATGGAACAGATGCTGCCCCGTGCTGGGAAAGGAAAACATTGTGGTTAGGTATGGAAATTGAATTAATTACATCATCCTAGACCATTTTGTGTAAAACCGATAATCCAAACATGCAGACGTATATGTTTGCAACATCATAATTATTATCTTGTGAAATTGGGAATTTCTCAATTTTCCAGTTAATTCCATCATATCTAAATGCTATGTTCCTTTCTCTAGTTTATTGACATATCAACAATCGCTATAGACTGAATTAAACGCACATTTTTAACGTGAAATACTTAAGCAGAATTCTATAGGCTACAGACAAATTTTATTGTCCCATTTCCTTGTACTGCGATGACGTCATTCGTGGCACCATGGAAACGGAGTTTTTCGTACGGTCCGCCTCGCTTTGTTTTCTGTTTAATGTGCATGGATATTTTCCATGCAATAGTCATGAAAATATTCGGTATGTAGGTTATATATTTGTACATGAATATGAAATAAAATGCAGTACTGTACAGTGTTAAAGAAATTATTTAGGCCTATTGTATTGTATTACTTCAGTTCCAGTATAGTCGTTTCATCAATCATTGGTTTTCATTAAATCCTTTAGCACTTTTCTTTCATGATTTAGCTGGATGGGTCAACTTGCATGATGCAGGGGTCTATTCCACAATCGTATGGTATTTATTTATTTTTATATTTATTTATTTAGTATTTATATTTATTTAATATTTATTTCTTTATTATTGATTTATTATTTATTTATTAGTAGTAGTAGTATTTATTCCATATTTATAAACCCTATTTTACATATAGTATATTAGGGTTATATTTTAAACTAATCATAACAAATTGAAACTTACAGACTACCATACAATAAATATACACTTGTAAGAGTGTAACATATATAAATTAATTAGATTAATGTCTTGAAATTACAGTCGAAAAACATAGAGAATTTAACATGAATAGCATGTTGCACTTATAGATAATATTATGACACTTAGCTAATATACATACATACATACATACATACATACATACATACATACATACATACATGCTTACTTACGTATGTAGAGACATAACATATAGATACATACGGTGAATAAACATTAATTTGATTGAAGGCTTGAAATTATAATCGAAATACCTAGAGAATTTAACATGAATAGACATGTTGAACTTGTAGATCATATTAAGACATTTCGCTAAAATATGTACATTTGTAGACATAATATAACAACATGTAGACATATATTTATAAATATACACATGCATACATACATACATTCATACATACATACATACATACATAAACTCACACACAGATACATATATATATATTATATATATGTATATATATACACACAGCAAGATGTACGTCAGTAACAGATAATTGGAAAGGATGAACAATATTAAATATCTTGGACATTCATTATCACTTACACATGACTTTGATATACAAAATAAATTTACCAAATTTATAAAAACATAATGCATAATAAATACAATTTTAAAACCATCATTTATTTAGAGTTATACACGAATCGCAGTTAAAAAAGAACTCTTGCCCGACAGTTTTAATCGCTGCCGAGATGGACTTCATGAGACACAAAATGGAACCACGAAAGAAATAATGATATCCTGAAATAACTCAAAGTCGAATCAATATTACAATATGTTAATCATTTCAAAAGGGTGGATAGAACACTGATACCGAAACAAATCCTGCAGTACGCTCCTCGTGAAAGAAAATTTGTTGGTCGCCCTGCTAAGAGTTGGACTGACGTGAGACCTTAACAGACCATCTAGTCTAATACATGTTTCGGATTATCATGATGATAAAGATGAAATTATAACCTTGAATATATAAGATGTATGAATTTGACGAAACCTTTGTAGCAACAGTGCTTTTGAAAAACAGTGCATATTGGTTGCTCATAGGTTATTTTACAGTTTAGAGCATGGACAGTAAGGTATTGTCTTTGCATGTAAAATATAGGACATTCAAACAGTAATGTTCAACCGACTGAATATCTCCACACGAGCACATCGATTCTTCTCCAGTCTTAATTTTGAATCGTTCAAAATAAGCTCCAAATTTACCATGACCTGATATAAATTGTGTACTAATAAAGTTTGGAGAGTAAATTTTGCATTTCAGTCGATCATATACCTGAGGAAAAAATACGTTTTTGGTGACTGAACCTTTATCACTTGCAGACCAGTGTGAATTCCAATTAGAAGTAATATGTTCTTTCATTTTACATTTGATATACGAGATTGGGCACTTTATGTATGAATAGGGTATGTCTGCGGAAGCAGCTTCTTTCGCAAGTTCGTCTGCTCGCTCATTGCCTACAATAACTGTGTGTCCTCCAACCCAGGATAGGCATATGTGATTATTGTGATTTTTAAATTCAGACCTTATATCCAAAGCAATGGGGTGAAGATTCCTATTTATTATTATGTATTTATTTATTATTTATTTAATATTTATTTATTATTATATTTATTATTATTATTTATTTAATATGTATTTATTTAATATTTATTTATTATTTATTTAATTATTTATTTATTATTTATATATAGGGTGTAACAACTTTAATGTTTAGAATTTCTGGAACATGTTCCCTGACACGTTCTACGTCGATTAAAAATAACATACCTATATCCAGAGTTCTATAGGTTTGGAGTATTTGTACCCCAAATTTAAATTTTTGAGTTTAATTTTATCGGTGAATACTGAAAGAAGTAACACCAATTTCCGAAAGTGACATGTCTATGTCATTATTTTTATTAGTACCATATTACATTTTAATATCAACTACTTGTGAGTATGAAAGAAGCAGTGCAAAGTTGAAAAAAAATGTCGTTAAGATTCCAAACACTGTATTCTTGAAATTTGCCAATAGGCACGTGAAAATACCTGTGCACTAGGAATCCTACGATTTGGGAACCGTGCTTGATATGCCAAAACAGCTGCTGTTGCATTGCCATCACACAGTCCATACACATGAACTATGTCGGCGTATTCCTGATGTGTGTACACAAAAGGCATGTTTTAATGGTCAAAACTCAATAAAAAGACTAGTCACAATACGGTTTATTTTTCTCACAACTGTTATTTTAAACTGTTGTCTGTTTCGTTTCCTTAGCAACCTAAACAATTTTAATTTAATTTCTCTTAAAAGTAAAATTTCCTTCATTCACTGCTTTTCAAATGTTTCTTATGTATCTCTACTTAGTAATGCCATAAAATAGGCCTTGTATAAACGGTATAATGCTTGGAGCTGCAAGAAGTTCTATTTTTTCCAGCTCTGTTATCTCTGTAACCTCTCAATTTCGGATATAGGTATGTTAGGTTTAATCAACGTAGAACGTGTCAGGGAACATGTTCCAGAAATTCTAAACATTAAAGTTGTTACACCCTGTATACATATTTATTTATTTATTTATTTATTTATTATTATTGTTTATTTATCTATTTAATATATATCTATTTTATATTTATTCATTTTTTATTATTTATTCATTTAATTATTTGATTATTTATTTATTATTTATATATACATATTTATTTATTATTATTTATTTATTTATCTATTTAATATTTATTTATTTTATATTTATTCATTTTATATTTATTCATTTTTTATTTATTTATATTCTATTTATTTATTTATTCATTTACTAATTTATTTATTTATTTGTTTGCTTGCTTGCTTGTTTATTTACTTATTTACTTACTTACTTATTCATTTATCACCAGAATACAAATAGACATATACAAGAAACAAATTCAGAGAGAAGAAGAAAATAAGAAATAGAAGTAAAATTACAGATACAAGTACAAAACTCACAAATGTAGAAAGAAAAAATTATATATATGTATATACTAGTAGGAAGAAAAGATCACAATGGGCACAAAAGGTACTAATACTATATATTGTCTACCTAATATATTACTGATTAAGAAAAATGATTAAATATCTAGAAGTAAGTAGCTGACTGTGCAAATGTAAAGCGGAACAAAACTAACAATTTCGAAACATTTGCAGTAAGTTAGAATACCCAGTTTACTCTGCATTGCACTATATGCAGTAAGAAAATGCTTAATGAGTTTCTTTTCTACAGTCTCTGGTGTCACTAGGTAGGGTATTCCACAAGCACAAGTCAAGGTAATATCAGAAATAATAATAATAATAATAATAATAATAATAATAATAATAATAATAATAATTATTATTATTATTATTATTATTATTATTATTATTAATTTTTTTTTCGGTTAAGAAGCTTTTGTCATCCAGTCTGCTTTCAAAAATACTGATAGTTAGAATTTATAAAACAGTTATATTAGCGGTTGTTCTGCAGGGTTGCGAAATCTGGACTCTCACTTTGAGAGAGGAACAGAGGTTAAGGGTGTTTGAGAATAAGGTGCTTAGGAAAATATTTGGAGCTAATAGGGATGGAGTTACAGGAGAATGGAGAAAGTTACACAACGCAAAACTGCACGCATTGTATTCTTCATATAACACAGTGGTCATCAGCACAGAGCACCCTGGAGGTAGTAACACTTACCCGCGGAGGACACACTGCACTATGGTGCATTCGTAGCTGCTAGTGGGTATGCTCTCTACCTCTTCCTGCTGCACGACGGGGCACACGGGACGGCTCCGTTTACGCTTTACCCATTTCAGCGAGTGCTGACGACCACTGATCTAACATATCAGGAACATTAAATCCAGACATTTGAAAGGGGCAGGGCATGTAGCACGTATGAGTGAATCCACAAATGCGTATAGAGTGTTAGTTGGGAGACTTGAGATGAAAAGACTTTTGAGGATGTCGAGATGTAGTTTTTTTTAGTATGTTATTTTACGACGCTTTATCAACATCTTAGGTTATTTAGCGTCTGAATGATATGAAGGTGATAATGCTGGTGAAATGAATCCGGGGTCCAACACCGAAAGTTATCCAACATTTGCTGTTATTGGGTTGAGGGAAAACCCCGGAAAAAAACCTCAACCAGGTAACTTGCCTCAACCGGGAATCGTACCCGGGCCACCTGGTTTCGCGGCCAGACGCGCTAACCGTTACTCCACAGGTGTGGACGAAAGAGAGAGAGAGAGAGAGAGAGAGAGATGTAGTTGGTAGGATAATATTATAATGGATTGTATTGTATTGTATTGTATCGTGTTTATTAATATTCCATGGTATTCATACATGCTTACAGCTAGAATATGGAACAAGTCAAAAAACTTAATACTATTATAAAATCTTAATTTATAGTCACAGTCTAATTTTGATGGAGGTGGGTTATGAGACTAGGAACTGGATTAATCTTACTCAGGATAGGGACCAATGGCGGGCTTATGTGAGAGTGGCAATGATCCTCCGGGTTCTCTAAAAGTCATTCATAAGTTATTTTTATTTTTATTATTATTATTATTATTATTATTATTATTATTATTATTATTATTATTATTATTATTGCTACTGCTGCTTATACTACTACTACTACTACTACTACTACTACTATTACTACTACTACTACTACTACTATTACTATTACTACTGCTGCTGCTGCTGTTGCTAAAAAGTATATATTGATATAAATCTACTGTATCCTTTTCCATACGCAATACTAAACCAATTCTCCACGTACCGGTACAATTATAATTCATTTCTAAAATTGAAGAAGGTGTTCCTCATTCATCAACCTGCAAATGGCTACAAATAAAAAAGCAGTGTGAAATTGAATTCCAGTTGATTTTCATTTCAAGCCCCGTGATCTTTATTCATCAGTTCTTTGTCTCGATTCAGCTTTCAACTCAAGGTAGAATCTTGAGATTTAAAGCTGATAGAACTTTCCATTCTGTTTTCTCGCATACGTGAACGGTTCTGTGGAATGAATTAAAGTTGTTTCGACGTTCATTACATTACGTTACTTGTGGTGAATATTATAACTGCTGAAATATTTTCGATTTTTAACACAAATACCATTTTCACTCTCAGGATTTAGGCTATACAGTGGCAACGCCGACAAAGAAAGGAAGACAGTCGTAGAAATAAGATCCGTCTGCCAGAGAAGTGTATTTTTTGGCCTCTGTGTTTGTTGGTAGTGGAAGATTGAGAGGAAGGCTTACCGTTTAGATGTTTACTGGCTAGTGAAACGCCATCCACTTGGCTTAATTAACTGATAAGAAGTCAATCCAAATCCTCCCCATGGCAACTTGGAGATGAAAAAAGAAGATCGCTTCTTATTGAGAGAACAGTGTACTACCTTTTTCGCAAGGAAAGACTACTGCCAGAGGATCCTAACAATTTCATCATTAAATTGTGATAAGATGAAACAATCAATCCATTGATCTGTTAGTCACTTCACTTAGGACCGGTTATATAAAGACAGATGGCTGAAGATTAATTTAGAACCAAGCTCAAAAAATGAACTGAGATTTGTCGCGTTGTATAATACTGAACTCTGTTTACATTAACCTAGTTATATTTAATCTGAGATTTGAAAAGTAGACGTTGCAATATAGCAAAACAAATTAATTACGAAATTCGTTTGCCCGTTGGATAATACGCAACAACAAATGAATTACGAAATTCGTTTGCCCGTTGGATAATATGCAACAACAAATGAATTACGAAATTCGTTTGCCAGTGGGATAATACACAACAACAAATGAATTACGAAATTCGTTTGCCCGTTGGATAATACACAACAACAAATGAATTACGAAATTCGTTTGCCCGTTGGATAATATGCAACAACAAATGAATTACGAAATTCGTTTGCCCGTTGGATAATATGCAACAACAAATGAATTACGAAATTCGTTTGCCCGTTAGATAATACGCAACAACAAATTAATTACGAAATTCGTTTGCCAGTGGGATAATACACAACAACAAATGAATTACGAAATTCGTTTGCCCGTTGGATAATACGCAACAACAAATGAATTACGAAATTCGTTTGCCTGTTGGATAATATGCAACAAAAAAAATGAATTACGAAATTCGTTTGCCCATTGGATAATAGCCTACGCAACAACAAATGAATTACGAAATTCGTTTGCCCGTTTGATAATACGCAACAACAAATGAATTACGAAATTCGTTTGCCCGTTTGATAATACGCAACAACAAATGAATTACGAAATTCTTTTGCCCGTTGGATAATATGCAACAACAAATAAATGAATTACGAAATTAGTTTGCCCGTTAGATAATACGCAACAAGAAATGAATTACGAAATTCGTTTGCCCGTTGGATAATATGCAACAAAAAAATGAATTACGAAATTCGTTTGCCCGTTGGATAATAGCCTACGCAACAACAAATGAATTACGAAATTCGTTTGCCCGTTGGATAATACGCAACAACAAATGAATTAAACGAAATTCTTTTGCCCGTTGCATAATATGCAACAACAAATAAATGAATTACGAAATTAGTTTGCCCGTTGGATAATACGCAACAACAAATTAATTACGAAATTCGTTTGCCCGTTGGATAATACGCAACAACAAATGAATTACGAAATTCGTTTGCCCGTTGGGTAACACGCAATCAATAGAATCCAGCAGCCTGTGACAAGGGTATGCACAGGACGAGTTCTGTTAAAATAAACATTATAGAAAATAAAAGGCCGATTCAATTACTTCTAAATCTAAAGAAATGACATGGAAATAAATTTGATATTTTTTATTCTCCTACACACGCACGGAAATGATGTCTGATTTACTTCGCGTTACTTCATGACCAAATGAGTGATGGAATGACTTTACAGATACATACGCGGTACATATTACATATTATTCCATAAGGTACATATTTCTTATTACTTACACATTTTTTTTCATTAACTCAAATTCATTAGATTATCAACAATTGCACGCATGTTTATTTTTAAGTGATGAACAATAATGAACTACCAGAAAATATATTATATTCAAATAATAACAGTAGTAACACAGTTTAGTATATACAGTCACGAAGCTTGTGTTTATAAGGGTACTAGGAACAATAAACTGTGCAGGTACTATTTCGCATTGTCTGTAATGATGCGATAGTAGCCATCCTAGTGGTTAGCAACTATCTATGGATGCATATTTACTACG